>NC_090882.1:6445264-6455264 GCF_036669935.1 Montipora foliosa
GTTGTTTATAATTTTGATTCCACGTGTCGAACCTCTTCTTTATCGGAGCGTTTCCTAGCGGAAATAAAGGTACTGTTAAAATTAATTCCATCATGCTATATTTTTAAATATTTCTGATTAAGTGAAGAGTATTACTACGCGAAAAACTGACGTGAATTTTTCTTTTCTGTTCGAGCCCCGAGGTTAGACATATCGATCTTCTATTAATTTACGCTTAATTGAACGCGAATGAATTAATCGTGTTCTTTACGCTGCTTGAAAAATTCTTCATGGGTCTTCCGATCCCGTTGTCACGGAAATAAAGAAAATGTCGGTCGATACGGGGTTTTTTTTCCCCGATAATTAACGCCGAGTCGATCGCGTGGTTGGACATTTCCGGTTGCTAGGTTTGAGTCCATGTTCGCTTCCATCAATGCCATCTTTGTATTTTTTACGTTGTAGTTCAAAGTGGCAACATTCAGAAATAAGCTTCCCGGGATAAGCTTGCATTACTTCCAAGAAAAAGAAACGAGGTTTTAAAATATCGGTAATAAGTTTTCGAAACGCGTGAAATCCCGCAACAATAATTATTGTTACATAAGGGCCTCTTGTTTAGACATCCTTTGTTTCATCACACAATTTTTCCGGAAGTTGGGAAAGAATATCTTTGTTATAGATGCTTACTGGCTTTGAAGCCATGAGTTGATTGGTGTTATCAATATTACAGACAATCAAGTTTGTTTTAAACATAATTGACAGTAATTTATTTAAGTCGAAATTATTGGATGATCAACAAGAATATTTCCAAACACTCTTTATTCCAATGTTCCAACCACAGTGACAAAAAAAAATCTTTTGTTTTGTTAAAAGTTAAATTCAAACAACCTTCATCATAACATCACATGAGCTCCAAAAATTTCTTGTAAGACTGTAGCAGCGTAGGAACAGGTTTAAGATTGGGGGGGTGTGAGGACAGAGGAGACCCTGGGTATGAGGTTGTATTTTCTTGCGCCAACTCCAAGTACAAACATAGAAGCCTGGAAACCAATCTTGCATTTATCCACATGCCACACCAGCCAGTTAAATCTTGTGTGGATGGTAGATGGTCATTAGATACTTTAAGTTAAGCTGTCCCAGCCTCCATACAGACACTCTGAGGGGGCTCAAGCCTACGCCTATGTTGAAAAGCTGAGACTGTACCATGCCTTGAATAACAGTTTCGAACGCCAACAAAACCGTGGTTGGCAGTTCAAGCCCCCAGCTTCATCTTTGCCTGGGAAATTTTGTCTGCTACATTTTGAAAACCAATCATGCAGTGCTCTTCAACTTTTCAGTGTTTCTAAGCTTATAGGATGCATTGTCAGGAGGCTCTAATGGCTCTATATAGTTGGAAAGGTCTATTTCACATAAACCTTGTCTACATTTAAAGAGAAAAATTAGGTCAGGGTACTTTCTCCTTGATACAAGAGATAATAGATTCAGATCTTTTCTTTGTTTCATGCCAAAACACATTTCTTCATTGAGGCACTGTAGAGTGAGCAGTGTTTGGTTAACTCCCATTGGAAATAATTCACTTCTTTTGTCCTTTGTATTAGAATCAGGAATCTAGTGGCCACAAAAAGACCGAAAGTAAGAAGAAAGAGAAAGCAAATAAAAACATCATTCAGCCGGAAATGAATGGAACAGCGGTTGTCAAGCCTGTGGCAGCACCTGAAGAAGTGGAGAGATTAAAAGGTGAAGTTACTGCACAGGGCAACAAGGTGCGGAATCTGAAATCAAGTGGAGCTGCTAAGGTATGGAATCCAATCTCTTACCGTATCTTAAGAAAATGTGGTGGCTGAGATTTGGGAGGAAACCGTAAGGACAATAATTTCATTTTGATCACTCTGGGACTTTCAAAATCAGTCTGAAAAAGAGGCCCTGAGGTCTCAACTTAACTGAAGCATTTTCAAAAATTATTGACCGGTTTTCGTTTTAGCAAAAAGAAGAAAAATGTTCTCCATCTTAGTGTTTTCATTTATTTTCACCTTTCCAAACTAAACAAGAGGAATACATTGAAAGTTACTAAATGTAAACTTGTTAGAAAGTCTGTATTGCATTGAAGTATGTGATGTGATCAAAGGAATAATGATTTGTGCCCCTCATTGGGTCCCCCTTAAGTTCACAACCTTATGTCAATTCACAATCCGAGAATCCAGCAATGCAAGATTGTTTAGTGGGAGAGCCCCCCCCCCCCCCTTATTTTAAAGCGAGAGAAGTACTTTTTGTTGCTCTTTCATGATCTGTTTACATTTTAGGAAGAAGTTGATGCTGCAGTGGCTGAACTTCTGAAGTTGAAGGCAGATTACAAAAACCTGACTGGAGAGGATTTTGCAGCCTCTGGCAGCAAAGGAAAGAAAGAGAAAAAGAAGGATGCAGGGAATAAAAATGAAAAGCAAGACTCCAAACCATCAAAAAAGCAGGACAAAGTAGCTGCAGCTGCAAAAGTAGAACATTATGATGTGGACAGCAGTGGAAAGAAGGTTACAAGGTCTGCCTAGTTCAGCTTTATTTAAACTGACCACACAATCATACAAATTACTAAAGGTTGTGTATGTGAATTAAACAATATCATGTAGTTTCCATTTACAGGTCTCATTTACCGGTACACTTCAAGCATTCTGATTGGCCCACACAATCTCGGTTATCAGCTTGTATATAGGAAACTGATTGCATTAGTTGTTTTTCTTAAAGCGAAACAACTTCTTTTTGTTTTTTAAAACTGAAACAATTCAGAGTACGATAAAATTTGATAAAACAGTAGTATTTTATTGTTTCATGCATGCTTGTTGGACACTTGTGTATGAGATTTGTCATAGCCAACTTGGTGCTATCGTGGCCTGTTGGCTTTTACCGTCTCGTATCCAATGGCGCCCGGATTAACTGTCAAATACACTTCAAGACAGTGCAGTCAAGGAACCCCAAAAAGAAACTATCCAATCTCTTAATTAATATAACTTTCATAGCAAACATGATTAGCACGATCAAAAAGCAAAATATTTTGGTCAAATGTTAACTTTAGAGTCTTCATATTTATGAAAAGTGCCGTGAATATTAAGGTTTGGCCAAATTGTCCTTTTGCTTACTTTTTGAGCAAGTGCCCATTGTTACTGATGGTTCTCTACAGGTTAGGCCTGGAAGTGAAAAAGGAAGAAAATCTAAGTGACTGGTTTTCACAGGTGTGCTATATGTAACAATATTTATTATAATAATAAGCATTATGATGATTGTTATTAGAATCATATTATTTGTTATTTTACCTTGAAAAGCCACTTATGTCCAGAAATGTAAGAAATTAGATGCAAGCTCATTTATAATAATAATAATATTAATAGTAATGATAATGATAATGATAATGATAATGATAATGATGATAATACCAATAATAATAATTACAACTTTATTAATTTAATTCGATGTAAGGGAAGGGTGCCAGAGGTTATCCCTATCGAGGGTATCCGCCCGCAACCGTATGTAATTGACTGACAGTTGATTTTGATGAGGGAGGAAAACTGGAGTACCGAGAGGAGAACCCTCAAGTGTCAGATTGAGGTCGACTGAAACTCATCGCACATACAACCTGAGGCCAAGGTTGAACCTGGGTCGTGGAAGGCGCAGTTGATAACTGCTAAACCACTCTGACTCCCAAATATTCAACAAGAATTGTCCCCTTAAACGTGCTGTTACACTGTGAAATGTTTCATGCAACTTGTCTCGCAATGTTTTGGCGACATTGTGGTGGAACAAGTTGCATGAAACTTTTACAGTGTAACTTACCCTGCAATGGCAAGTTGAGACAAGTTGCAAGAGCGGTTGCCAAAAGTAGAATTAAGTTCTGCTTTTCGTACAACTTGGTCCGCCCCAATGTCGCCAAAACATTGCGAGACAAGTTGCACGAAACATTTCACAGTGTAACAGCGCCTTAAGTCTCAGCCTTTGCTGCCTATTTCCAACCATAACGTAAGGGTAAAGGTTAGCGTTCTTTTTAGGTCAGGGTGCAAATGCAGCAGTTTGTGCTTACTCTAAGAGGAGTAGCATTTAGTGGACACTTTGTGATGTTAATTGTTTGTATTCCAAGACAAAAGTGATGTTGAAGTTTGGGGAAAAAAGCAAGGGGACACTTCGTGAAGCTTATTGAAATCCACATGCATTTAATTACTTGCATAATTTCTAGACATACAACGGAACTGTATCTGTGGAAAGCGACTGTCAGTTTTACAAATTGCCTTCCTATCCTACATGTATTGCGATAGTTCTGATAATTCTGTCCTCTTTTTTGGTGCACATTTCAGGTCATTACGAAAGCTGAAATGATTGAGTATTATGATGTGAGCGGATGTTATATTTTAAGGCCATGGTCCTTTGCTATATGGGAGCGTATACAAGGTAATCTTTGATTAATTAAAAAATGCAATACATCCTCCTTGAATCCTGTGACACAGTATTTCATTTACCCAAAAAGATGTGGCTTCTACACGAGTTTTTACAGTAAGGCTCACAAGCTTACAAAATCTTCATAAATGTGCAATATGAGGGAAAGTTCCACTACTCCAAGTAATTGTGGCCTATCATGCAAACACAAAGAGCTTTTCTATCACAGAAATTTAGTAGATTGTAACTGCACAACTGAGGTTACAGTAATAGGCTAGTTTCGTATTCTAACGGTTGAACTATTTCTAGCATGAAATGGAGGCTAATGCAGGCAAAGTAATTTGCATTTGAAAAGATTTGCCCGCATTAGCCTCCATTTCATGCTAGATCCAGTCCAGCCATGAGAATTCGAAATTGGCCCATTGAAAATGGCAGTGCTTAGGAGGAAATTTGAAAACATAAATGATTCTGAAATTCATTTATTCCTATACAAAATTAGTGCTTTCTTAGTTTAACGATCATTTTTGAGTTTTAATTGAGGTTCTTTCGATAGGAAGTTAATGCACCAGTTGCATCAATGTTGTATCTTAGTTATAAACTCAAGGGGAAGCCTTGGAAACTGATGCAATGCATACATGTTCGTGTTCTCTGTTGTTTTTGGTAGTGTATATACGAGCGTTTTACCTCAGAAAAATGAAAGGAGCTCTAAGTCGGAGCTTTGGTCTTGAAAAAGAGCTTTGGTTTTATATTAAAAAAAAAACCAGCGTACAGTTGATTCGAGCTGGCTGAAAGCCTTGCTCCAATGTCATACATGGACTGTATGACAGCTGCCAAGAGGTGCCATGTAGTATGCTTTTGGTTTGACTTTGGTGAGCTGCGTCGTTTCTGTACTTGCATTATTATTAATTTTATAAAATTTAATATTAGATAAACACTGTACAGACAGTGATTAATAGAACACTCTTTACTTCAGACTAGTTTTCCTTAATGAACTATTGATGAAATAAATAATAATTATCATTGTTCATCAGTGCTCTGCAAAAGGTGTTTCTCAAAGTCACATTGGTAATTAAATAGTAATTTATTAATTTGCAGTGCTGTTTTAATTATTGTTTTGAGTTAAATTAGTGGCTTTGTTCATTCAACAGCCTTTTTTGATGGAGAAATTAAAAAACTTGGTGTGGAGAATGTTTACTTTCCAATGTTTGTATCGCAGTCAGCACTTGAAAAGGAAAAAACACACATTGCAGATTTTGCTCCTGAAGTACGTGTATTTAGTTGCATCGAGAGAGGATTAGGGGAGAGAACGCATCACCCATACATGGGTCTCTTCCAATGATTAGCCTGTGGTCACGAGGTGCTGTTTTATTTTTAGGATGACACCTGATTGGTTTTTATTGGCTGCGCGACCATGGGCACAAGACCAAAATAACTTTGACAGCATACATTTAGCCTAAAGCTTAAAATAGATTGAAAAAAATATATCCTGGGCACAAGGCTGTGTTCTTTCTGCTTGTCCTCTCTTGGTTGCTCTGATAGTTGACTATGTACTTAGAAAATGGCTTCATCTAAAATAATTGTGAAAACAGCCATTCAAGTTTCTGTGAACAGCAGTGTAAAAACTGTTTGCCACTGATTTTAACCATTTTGAAACATGATCGATCTAAACTGATTCAATGTTCAGTGAGTTCAAAAGTGTTTGTAACATCCACATGACATTTTCATTGTGAATGTCGAATGAAGTTGGAGCCTCAAGATTGCCCCCCTGTTTCAAGACTGTTTGATATAATTATATGTGTGCATTGATGGGTCTGTTAAATTTGTATCCACAGTAGGGACCATCGCTGCAGTTCAAATGTTGATAATAAATTTGTTGAAACCATTTGGCACTTCTTAAAATTTTGTAAATTTTTATTGATTCTGGAAAAAAGGAAGAAATGGTGTCATCCTTGTAAAAAAGTATGATGAATGTTATTTTTGTTGTTAAAATTCTTGAGCTAAAATTATTTTAATGACATGTAAGTTTTGCTTCCTTTGTGACGTGGCTAAGTAGAACCAAAGTTCTTATCGGTTTTCTTCCTGTTCTTGCTCCTTTGTATCTTGTTCGCCTTGTTCTTCTGCATGAAAGGTCCTTGCGAAATTCTTGTGAGAGTTAGTTTATTTTTTTGTCAGCATCTTTAGTAAGTTTTGTAATCATATGATATTCTGTGTAGGTTGCTTGGGTGACCAAATCTGGCCAGTCCGAGTTAGCAGAACCAATCGCAATCAGACCGACAAGCGAGACAGGTGTGTGTAGATTCTCATATTACTGTAATATGTTGTAGTGATCCATACGATTTGGGCAAGTTTGCCCGAATGTTTCTTTTTTTAAAGGTCTTGTTTATTTTTTTCTGTGTGGAATCCCACTTCGATCTTGTTCCACACAGATTTTGCCTCTCTGGTATAAAATGGCCTCTGTTTGCTCTCATCTCTACTATACACCTTATTCCAAAATGGCCACCATTTTAGTTTTCTTTTGTTTGATTGTAAATTGGCCCTTTTGGCCTCGTTCAAAGTTGAAAATTCTTTTCAATTTTGCGTTTGAAAGCGAGGCCAAAAGGGCCAATTTGCATGGAAACAATAGAATACTAAAATGGCGACCATTTTGGAAAAAACGTTTTGTGATCTTTTTTATTGTTTTGGTTGCTAGTGATGTACCCATCGTACGCAAAGTGGATCAAGTCACACAGAGATCTTCCGCTTAAGCTTAATCAATGGAATAATGTCGTGGTACGTCAAGAAACGTGCTTTTTTGTAACTGTACATGTATTGCATTTATTTCAATATTGTGGTTACTTCAGTCAATGTTCAATTAGCCTTTTTTCAAAAATCTCTTATTTTTCATCAAGGCGAAAATGAATGGAACAGATTTTTAAAATCCAAATTAGCAGTTCGTATCCATTTCACCTAGTTACCTTTATTTTTATCATTATAATGGCCGTATTTATACTAGAGCACGTCTAAGAGCTAGACGTCGAAGACGTCTTAGACGACTAGTATAAATACGGGAAATAAAGTGGACGCATGAACGTCAGACGAATTAAACGTTTCAAGCCGTCTAGTATAAAGACGAGACGCACTAAACTGGGACGCACTTAGCAATGAAGGCCACACAGTCTCTTTGGTGATCAAATCCCAGTGTATTTTGAAGGAAATCATGAATTTGATTTCTACCCGTCGAAGTTAAGTGCGTCCCATATTTATATTAGTTGCTGTAAGGCTAGACGTTTAATGCTTCTAGACGTCTTAGGTGTCCTGTAGTATAAAACAATACGGCCAGTGTCATTTTCCCCATGCAGTATTATGCAGCAAATTGAATTCCCGGCAAAAAGAGCTAATTGATTTCTTTTGATGTTTGAACTAGAGATGGGAGTTTAAACACCCTCAGCCGTTCTTGAGGACGCGAGAGTTTCTTTGGCAAGAAGGACATTCAGCTTTTGCCTCATATGACGAAGCAGTTGAAGAGGTAAGCTTACATACCGAAAATTATCACTTAGGCCTCAACAAGAACACTTTTACTTTACCGAAAATCATTGCTTTAAAACCAGTCATGCCAATATAGGGTTCGAAAAGTCGGAGGGCTAGTGTTCCTCGGGGGTCAAATTTTCTGGATACCTAAGCTCTCAACTGATTCTTGTTACTGGCAGCCTTACGGTTAGTTAATCTTTCCTTTTTTTTCTTTCACAGGTTTACACCATCTTAGATCTTTATCGACAAGTTTACACCGATCTTCTAGCTATTCCTGTGATCAAAGGACGAAAAACCGAAAAAGAGAAGTTTGCCGGAGGAGACTTTACCACGACTGTGGAAGCTTACATTGCAGCAAGTGGGCGTGGCATTCAGGTTTGCTTTACATGGAAGTTTTCATTTAAAAGCAGCAGCTATTTCTTCGTCGAATCAGGTTTTGAATTTAATACTGAATTGGAGAAATCACGAAAGATCGTTGAGTTACAAGTGAGATCTCACCAGATTAGCATTCGGTCACCGTCCGTTTCGCTAGGGTGTTTGCGCAGTTGCAGCCAAATGGTAAAATGTAAGTTTGTATAGAGTGGTTTTCAACTGAGTGTCGTAAAACAAATACTTAAGTAATTACTTCGACCAATCACAGCAGGTGTAAACAACGCAATGAAACAATCCAAATTTGTAGCAATTCCGCGTAACTTGCTCAAAGCGCGGGAAAAATCGCTCGTGCAAGTTCGCGATAGGTTTTGGTGTTCCTTCTCATTGGTTGATAAACTGTCTCGAAATTTTTGAGCAAATTGTTAAGCGTAAAAATTGTAATCCAACAAACTTTCTCACATTGCTTCAATGAATTAGGCGTGGCTTTACGGGGCTTAGAAATCCCCAGCCACTGGAAGCCATATTTTCTTTGTCTCGAGTGTGAAACTAGAAAGAGAAAAACTTTCACCCACACGTTTGGGTTAGATGAACGTTAAAGTTATTTTTAAGTTATTTGTATTTCGACCATTCAAAACGGCAATTTTATTTTAGGGCTTAGTACATGCATTAAGTCGCCTATCTATTCGCTCTGACGACAGGCTAACGCTCGAAACGTCAGCTTTTACAATCTCTGTACGGTGGCCAATTTACATTTTCAACTCCGTTGATAAAACCAAATTTTTGTATACTACTTCGCCACCGACGCAGCACCACAGTTTCTTTAGAAACTACCCCCTTCTATCTCCGCGTTACACGATTTTCTATCACGAACCGAACGAAAGAAGGGTAAGTAGTAGTTCTCTCATTAACTGGTGTGATTCTTCCATTTTGAAGCACGTTTAAGCAATTGAAGTACTATGTTTGCACCAATATTCCTTTGTAACCAGTTCGTATCATGACTTTTTTTGACAGGGTGCAACTTCACACCACTTGGGACAGAATTTCTCCAAGATGTTTGAAATTGTCTTCGAAGATCCAGACCCAACGAAACAGGTAAGCTAAAGAACAGTAACGTGAAGTCAACGTATTCAAAAAAAAATGTTTTCGTATTCCTTGAGAGTTCACTTACAACTTACCGCACAAGTGATGTCAAATTAAATCAAACTGGAAGCCTTTTGCTTGGCCACTAAGCTAGCGGTGGACTTAGAAAATTGTGTTTTCCATTCTTGTTTTCTAACTGAGAGTTTCTGCCCTGCATTGCATTTGGTGTCGTAAATCTTACGAACAGGCCTTGGCGCTCTCACTTGGGCGGTGATCTGTGACAGCCGTGTCGTGACACCGTGTCGCGGTGTCGTGACAGCCGTTGTGATCTGAATTTGCAGGAAAAAAGATACGTTTATCAAAATTCTTGGGGACTCACAACGCGGACTGTAGGAGTCATGACAATGGTACATGGAGACAACCAAGGACTGGTTCTTCCACCTCGAGTGGCTTCTATCCAGGTAATCATTTCTATTCAGATCTAAAACTAGGGTCTCCGTAGTGTCTAGTTTCTACTTTTGTGCAAGTGATGAAATCCACGCGGACGTGGATAAATGGGACGTTAACATCTACGACGTCGACCTAGACGAAAACCTTGCCTCAAAATGTAACTTTACCCTATCGAGAGTCTTTTCCATCTCGTTAACGTAGT
>NC_090882.1:6465264-6472764 GCF_036669935.1 Montipora foliosa
TCCCTCCTTCCTTCCCTCCTTCCCTCCTTCTCTCCTTCCCTCCTTCCTTCCCTCCTTCTCTCCTTCCCTCCTTCCTTCCCTCCTTCCTTCCCTCCTTTCCTCCTTCCTTCCCTCCTTCCTTCCCTCCTTCCCTCCTTCCTTCCCTCCTTCCCTCCTTCCTTCCCTCCTTCCTTCCCTCCTTCTCTCCTTCCCTCCTTCCTTCCCTCTCTCCTTCCCTCCTTCCTTCCCTCCTTCCTTCCCTCCTTCCTTCCCTCCCTCCTTCTTTCCCTCCTTCCCTCGTTGTTTCCCTCTTCCCTTCCCTCCATCCTTCTTTTATTTATTTTCGATTAATTAATTTATTTACAGAGATCAAGACCTAGAGCCTGGCGCCCCCTCCATGGGTGCCAAGAGCTTATGTATCCCGTTTGATCAGCCTATGGAGATAACCGCAGACACCAAATGCGTGTACCCTGGCTGCGGACAACCCCCTAAATTCTACACGCTGTTTGGAAGAAGCTATTAGGAAAATTTTTATCAGAAAAAAATCCATTTGAGGAATATGACTTTCCGTCTCGAATAAAATTCTTTCGTTTGCTTCATCGAGCAATCTTCATCTGATGTCGCCTTTTGACATTGACAGAGAAGTGATATCTCTTGCGGCGCAATACGTCTAGGTTGGAGGATTTTTGAAGACAGGCTAATAACAGCTGGAGAGGTTTGAGTGCCCTAAAGCACTTTGGTACACTTTTTTGAAGTCTTTTGCTCATTTACTAGGATAAATCCGGGAGCTCTAGCGCATTACACATTTGTTATGTCTCATATCTCTGTGACACGATTTTCTATCACGTACGAAAGCGGGAAACTACAGATGAAATTCCACTGCCGGAATGCTGTTTCGAACAAACGGAAACTCGGAATAAGAGCGAGTATAAAACTGTAGATCTTCTTATTTTAGAGGCTTGGATGATAGATATTTTAGTGTCTATCACTTCAAAAAATTCTTTCCTCCCGACTATTTTCTGCACTTGTCTAACACTAATTCTTTGGGTTTCTAAACTCTCTCCTTCAAAGTCGTTGGCTTAGAGAGTCCTAAAAGTGGAAAAACTAGTTGTAATTTGATCTACGACCGCGCAGGAAAGAGGAATGAGGTTAATACCGGGTGACGTCATAGACTGCTTTGCATTGTCATAGTTTTTTGAAGTTAACGTCAACCCATTATCGAACCCATTCCCCTTCATTGCTCGTTCATGAATCAAACAATGACCACTTTGGTCGTCTTTCAAAGCGAATAAGAAGTTCCTTTTTCAATAAAAAAAGGTTCTAAAAACAACGCAATCTATTTGGGACGATTCTGGAGAATAAATAAAATGGAAAAGTTTGTTGAGATGATAGGCACTTTAACTGTTTGCATATGTTCACGACATTTCATAATTAGCGATCGTGTTCTCCTCAAAACCTCTGGAATAATTTGGCATCAGAGACCTTAAACAAACACTATATTGCACACTATTTGTTTTATTCTTATGTCGAGATACGAAACGTGCTCGAAAGGAGGTAACTCTAATTTGGGCGCGGATAATACCCTAGAAAGGAAATCAACTGAATTGGAATATCTCTTGTTATTATACATCAGCCTCGCTATGAAAAATCTGATTGGTCGAGAGCATTCAATCAATTCACAATAGCTTGTGAACTTGACATGATAAATGCAATATCTGCTACAGATATTGCATTTATCATGTCAAGTTCAACGTCTGCCTGGTTACTAAGCCCCTTGGAGTGTTCTCCTCATTGCATTTTTCTACAGATGAATGTCTTCTTTCGCCTATTGTTTAAAAAATGCATAATAAAACAATTATTGAATTCGGTTTTCGCATGATATCATAAATTATCAAAACCTTGTGTCTGTGTTATCTGCCTCAGCCTTCGGCTTCGGCAGATAACACAGACCTCGGTTTTGATAATTCATGATATCATGCTCAACCTCATCCAATAATTGTTTATTAATGGCTCGCGGGGAGCATGTATTGCGTAGTGTCAAATGGGCAGTTTTTTTATCGTGGTGTTGGCCACAAAGTGGGTTGATTTTTGGGCTAGTACAATTTGGTTTCGTTTTCTTACATTTTGCCCCCCCCCGAAATCTTTGTTCAACACATTCAGCCTACGACAGGTCTCTCGTGGAGTGCTTGACTTCCACTTCTCCGTATTATTATATAAAACCGTCCTCTCTTCAGTTGTTCGATCTTCTTTCTGGCTGCTTCATGTCACTTCTCAGTTCCCTCTCGCAGATTAGAGACGCAACACCTTGCTGGGGATGTGTGCTGTTCCCAACAATGTCGAGATCTGGGCACTTCCAATTTTATCGGGTGTACCCAGGTACTTCTTCCATGTCGCAAAGTCTTTCGATTAACCCAAGAACCCCTGAAACCAATAGCACCAACACAACTTAATAATAATAATAATAATAATAATAATAATAATAATAATAATAATAATAATAATAATAATAATAATAATAATAACAATAATAATAATAATTATAATAATAATAACGCGCAAATTCAACGTTTTCAAATGTGCCTCACTGAAAACTTTTTTCAATGTGTGCAATGATCATTGAAAGGCAAAATTAAGATTACAGACCTAATATTATCTGAATAGTAATTCAGATAACGATGAGTTCTAATAATCAATAATAATATTAAATAAGACTACTTGTAGGGTAAAAACTTGAGAAGCAAAGGCTTCTCTGAATAGGAACTTCTACACGTTGCATCCGTTCAGTGTACTTCAAAAGCTAGCTATTATTATTACAGCTAATAACGTCAATGAAATGGCGAATTTACCGAGAAGAGGTTTCGACTGAGTCCTGGTTGCCTGATGTGAATAGTTTTCTCACTATGTTTTTAACCGCTTGTTTAATTTCTCTGACTTTCCAGCAGTAGAGAATTGGATTGAGCGTAGAATTTAGAAACACAAAAGTCAAAGTTATTCCTCGGACGCGATAAACAGTCACAGTTGGTTCCACTGCAACAGCAAACGCCAGCACAATGGTATGAGGGAAACAACACAGTAGCAGAGCTCCTTGAATCCACACGGCGTTGGAAACCGTTTTCTTAAACCGTGCCATGTTTAGCGGGAAGTTTGGGCTCCGTTGAGATCCATAGCCTTGATTTTCCATCGGGCCAACTTGTCGGCGAAGCGATAAAGATATTTTCGTGTAACAGACAACTGAAGTTATTAGACACATAGAAATGAGTATTTGGGCATATCGAAAGATTATTTGATTGTTCAGAAAGAACAACGCTGTACTCGCAACAGCCTGACCCCAAAAAGCTGTTAGAACAAAATATATTCTCCTCGTGGTCACAACTTGTCTGTATCTCATTTTCAATAACAGGGCAAGTAGTCTGTCCACACTTATTGCCGTTACTGTCAGAAATGAAACGGTAAACGCTGCGAGTCCCGCGAGGAAGACGGCATCGCACACAAAATAACACACATTTCGGTGGCCTGTGAGCAGAGCCGTCATTCCAGTGACGGTTAGTGGCTGAACGACGATTCCTACACACAAATCAGCTAGTGCAAGCGTTTGGATCAACAGCTTCGATGGAGGATGAAGTTGAGTTTGCTCTTTTTTCAAAGCGATAAGAATCAATACGTTCCCTAAAACGGTTGTAATGGCCAAGAGAGAGTCGATCACTGAAAGTATCGTCAATTGATCGCCCATCAAGGGGATTAGTTCTGTCGAGCAAAAAAAATCACCGAACGTTTCTTCTTGTCCATGTAGCGAGGCCATGATCAAACAATAAACATTCGAGGAGATTTTTCAGCACTAGCTGACCGGAACAATTGCAACTGAAAAGACAACAACTGATGCAAACTAGGGCAGGTGACACTCGAGGTTGAAATCCGTCAAATGGTGCATCGTTCTGGCTTCAAAGGATATCAGACAATATTTTGCAATTTTGCCAAAGGGGCAATCTTTTTTAAGAAACAAGAAACTCCGGCCTTTGGGCTGTGTACTTTTAAAGTATTCGATTCAAACGAAAAAGAATCAATCAAATATTTCCCTTTAAGTCCTTGTGTCCACTGTTGTGTACAAATGATCCTAAATGTCAACGGAAGAGCGTTGATGAAAGCCTGTTCCCTGCAGATGTTTAAGTTTACAAGTCCTTTATGCCACCAAATGCTGGCAGTTTTCTAATCTTTGAGCAAACAATTTGTGGTCAAAGCGAGTAAGTCCTGCTTGTAAAGGACAAGATGTATTTTTCGCTCAATCAACGCTGTAGAATAAACCCTTCGCACCAGTGAGGGTAAAATTGTGAAAAAATTCAAACACTAGTCATGCAAATTTTATTAAGATATTGAGATATTTATTGAGATTCAAACTTGCAAGCTAAAAATACAACGTTAGTGTGTAAGAATAAAAAAATTAAAAAAATTCATTACAGGTATATCCTGTGATTGATAAGTTGGGTTGTCATTACATTCTTAAAAATATATATCTTATATAAATATTCTTAGATCAATATAAATAAATGTTACTGTGAGGTAAACATAACTACATAATAATAATGGTCAATAATAAATACATTGCCTAACGTGCTCTCAATTAGTATTGTCTGCCTACTTATAGTTATACTACATTGTCAAAATCAATCAAATTGAATGAGAGAGAAGAAATTGATGTTATACTTTTTTTCAATCTCTTTCCTCGAACTCCTCTAATTGCAATTAAAACACTCTTCAATAAACGAAATCTGAGTCTTGTTATAATGTAGCTCAGGACATCAGCATAGCTTTCTCTTCTTTTCTCAACTATCAGAGAGGCAATTCGCTTATGATGTCTATCAGCCTCGAGACGAACACCCCCTGATGTCGACATTACAATAGGGGTGAATGTGCCCTTTTCCATTTGTATCACTCTTTCATTGTACGCTCATTTCTTTTCTTTTTCGTGAGCAGTATACACCTGATCAATATTTTTGTCAACGTATGAAGTCTATGAAGGCGCATTCGGTGCATAACTCTTATGTCGAAGAATGTTCTTTCAAATGACCCCCAAAATCCAACACCTGTCACATCTAGACGAGCGTTTTCTGCATTGTTTCCATTCCTCATCAAATTGTTGTCAAGTGGCATGAGTTCAGGTTCAATTCTGACATCACTACACACTTCTTGATGCTCAGCTTCATGGTCAGCTTCATGGTCTCTTATACAATTGTCTCTCGTCATCATATAACCACCTTTTTTGCATGAGAGGACATGATTGATGTCGTTCTTAACCCCACATAAACAGTACCTTTAGGTGTATTTGAGATTCTCCAATCATATCTCAAGCAGATACTACCCTGGAATCCTTGCTTGTTTAAAGTGTATCCCAGGGTTGTGATTGGTAGGGCTCTGAGCCATGAACCAGTTCCCTTTTCTCGAGCAAGTACCAGAGATCTTTTAGTTCTAACATCAACTTCTTCAAGTAATTGATTGTATTCCTCCTGCAGCATCTGTACATTTTGTACCTTGACCAATTTGATGTTATTCTCAACTTGTACTCTGTCATAGTTGGTAAGATCTTTGTAAGATTTTCAGTAATGCTGGTTGATGCAGCGTGCTCAAGGTCAGCAGATAGTAGAGGGTTACTAGGACCAATACCTCCAAATCTCACTGGTAGTGCAAGTATCCTTCTTTCTATGTCAAATACACTCCTTCCCACTAGCGCTGGTATCAGTTTTTCTCTGATCACATTTTCTAAAGGCTGGAATAGGTGACCTGTTCAGGGCACGGTTCTCTTTACATATGTCCACCTGTGGGATATAGCTCTGGTAAAAGAGGACAAGGCTGCTTGGGATTCGTCTTTAGCAATTGTGGATATTTGTTCAATATCGTAAACCCATTTCTCTACTTTCTTCGAAACGTAGTCATCTCCGATAACTGCTCCCATATGTCGTTCACCACTTGTGGATATTTTAATCCCACTCTTCCCGGATATCGCTTAGGCTTTCGCGTTAAACCTCTCCTTTACAATCAAGGCGGTTTTACTTGCTTGTGGATGATATTCATATCTTGGGCCCATTCAGCAAAGTTGATCCCACCATCTTTTCATTTCAATCAGTTGTCCTCCTGCTGAACTGTCATCCGCATAGCATGACTGCTTACACCTCTCATGATCAACTGCTATCCCGAGCTTATCAATGAGAGGTCTGATGCCCAAAGCATATAGGACTATAGCAGTTACGTCACCTTGGGTGCAGCCTTCATTTGCGAAAATATAGTCGTGCTTTGTAGAGTCAGCGATCACCATGCATCGAAGCAGGCTTTTGGTATGTGTTGAAAAGATACTGAAAAGAAGGGTGAACACAGATGTTTGATATTCTGCAGTGCTGCCTTTCTATTAAGATATATTGTTGAATGCATTTTGAGCATCAACTAAAAGAATAGCTTCAGTGTCGTCATCTTCAAATACTTTCCACATGGCGTGTATTGCTGACTCAATGCCTACTTTCAGTCCTGAACAGGTCTGTAAAAGCCCTGCCGCTGTTATTATGCCTTCTTTGATAACCCCTATTATCAGTTTGCCTATTAGGCGTCTTAAAACTTCACCAACACCCATTGGTTTCACTCCAGGTTTACCTTCTTTCGTGTCTCCTTTATATATAGCGGAATTAACCTGCAGGCAATATATTCAGTCAAGCAGTCTGGATTCTCATCTTCAGAGCATAATACCTTTGCCACATCAGCAATAGCCTGGCACAATTGCAATGAAGCATTTCCAAATGCTTTTGAGCTGAGAAAGTCTTTCCAGTTGCTTGGCAAGCGGCGAAGGGAGAACTGAGTATTTTTACCTGAAACCCGCACGGACTCAGACCTGCATGAGTTCGTATCGGCCTCCATACATTTCTTTTTATGCGTTTACGTGAGACGGGCCTGACAATGAACCCAGACCGGTCTGACTTCGTCTCGGTTGCTGGACCGAGAAGAGAAACTCTCGCACCGGTCTGAGTTCGTAACGTTCGCATGCTTTGGGTCAGCAATGTATTTATTAGACAAAAGATCCCGGTTTAATCGAGACAGCTGCAAAAACTTCATACCGGTACAAGTTCATACAAGTCTGAGTTCGTCCTGTTCTCGTCTAAATTGCGAATCACAGTCTCAGACAGGAATTAAACCTGCGACTTGCGTACTTTGATAATTCATGGATTTCACCAAGAATTCTTGCAACCCACAAGGTGCCCAGTGTTGAGGAGGTCTTAGCTCGAATCCTAACGGCTTTTCGGTCCCCCGTTGCTCGGCAACTAGCTATTATCTATTAATGGGACAGTTTCACGGTTTTGTGCATGTCCAAGCTTTGTCGCTTGCAGTTGTAAATTTTACTGTTTCTTACTGAACCAGATGATCTCATTAATCACAGAGAGCAAATACACTAAATGACTGATGCATGAGGCCCAAATTTGGTGGAAGATACTACGCGTTTACACAGAAAATATGAAATTTAGTTTTGACCATTAAATGTATCGCACG
>NC_090882.1:6480264-6492764 GCF_036669935.1 Montipora foliosa
GTCAGTGGGTTGTCAGGAATGTTGTACGTGTGAGCTAAAGTACTGATTTAGATTTTTACCCAGTTAGTGACCTAAAAACAGGAAATTTCGCATGACAGTGCCCCTTTAAACAAAACCTAAAAAAACTCGGTCTCGGATCGATACCTTTGTTTACATTTAAGTTACAATATATCCCACGCATAAATACATCCACCTTATTTCAGCACGATGGTAATTAAAGCAGGTGCTTATGGGGTCGTGCATCTGAAACTAAACTACAATTACAAATAATAAATAAAGTACAGTAAAATAAAAATTACTAAAAATCTCCTTAAAATTAGCTGAAAAACTTGCATGCGAAGACCATTAAAAGTATATAAAATCGTCGTCGCTGAAGTCCACAGTTGATCCGGATGTCACTTTGAAGTGAAAATCTCTTTCTTCGTTTAGAATCTACAGTCCCAAGGTTCAGCGTGGGGTATATCAGAGCAACACGATCTCTTCCTTAAATGAAAGATTATTCTTCATTGTCATTTTGCTCCAAATGAAGTATTATCCTCCATTTAGATTAAAGTAGTCCCTGGACAGGATTTGAACCCGGAGCACCTAATTTAAGTCTAAGTTTGGTAACCGATATTTTTCACAGGGTAAGCTTGCTTCTTAGCGGGTGTTGATACACGTTTACAGGGGCATTTGAAGATGAAAACATTATCAAAATTATAACAAAAATTGATATCCTCGCAGTTAGTGATGTGGTGGTCGAGTGGTTAAGTGAAGGGATTAGTACTGAAACATTCCCAGGTTTGAATCCTGCGAGTCCAGACAATGAGGTTCGACTTTAAAGGGGCACTGTCATGTCGCGTTTGTTTGCCCTTGAGCCCACGGAAAATTCTAGCCCCCATCATGGATTCACGCGTGAGTCACGTATATTCGCCGGAGTTTCTCCTTTGTCCACCATGGCCTTCCCCAGTGGACGCCATTTTGGATTTGTCGATTCAACTTGAAAAAAGTTAACCTAACACTTTTCAAGTTTTCACAAGACAGTTTCCCTTTAAAAGAAGTAAGTTCATTTCCCATGATCCCTATCAAGCTTTCAGTGTCCAAAATGAACGATAATACTTCATTTGGAACAAATTGACAAATAAGAATAACCCTTCAATTGAGGGAGAGACTAGGTTGATCAGGTTGTTTGACTGTAATTGTATTCCAGAGAATAGCTCCCCTGTAACTAATAAACTGTTCTAAATAGCGAGATTGAGACCTTGGGAAAACAATATTGTCTGATCCTCTTAATGAGTACTGGATATGTCTCTTAGTATAACAATGTTGTCTTTTAGTTGTACAGTTAATCTATCTTTGTAAGCATTTATACACCAGGGGCCGGTTCCTGGAAGAAGGAATAATTTATACTAAGTATAACAGTTATTCCAGGGATAAATCTGCTATTCTGACAGAACAGAATTCATTCCGGGAATAAAGATATTCCTGGAATAAGGCACATTTATCCCTGGAATAGAGTTATTACACCTTTCAGGAAAGGGACCCAGCTAAACAATTTGGTCTTCAAGTAGTAGTTACAGATCTCACGTGGTCAAAACTTGCACTGGTACTTGTTCTCCTGCTCGAAGTTAAAGTTCTGTATTGGTTGGAGGACTGGCTCTGACGGCAAACATTTTAGTAAATGTATCGTCTAACGGCCCCTTGTGTGCTGGGGAACAAGCTTCTGAATATTCAATTTGTAAAGTGCCATATTTGGAACAACAAGAGCGAGGGGTTTCCAAATTTGGTACTTAGCACTGAAACATTTAACCAATCAGTTCGCACTGAATATTCGGAAGCTGTAAACGCGCGTTACACGTTTCAACCCTTATGGGTTCCTGATTTAAGCCAACACTGATATTACACTCAATATCTTTTTTTCTGGTTTTCTTTTCCTTCAAAACTCGACCACTTGCGACCATCATTAGTGAGCTTATGCAGCGACAAAGTCAACATTGACGGAAACTCCTCAAAACAATTTCTGCAAGAAAATAATGCACGCCTATAACTTGTGCACGTGGCTCACCTCTTTGCAGCCCCATGCAAAAATCTATAGGGAGCTTTAGCAACAACAACGGCGACGGCAACGAGAACGTCACAAATTTGCATATTTAGAGGCAAAAGCAATAGCTTTGCACGCTCTGCACGTGCATCTTTTCATTTTTGTACATTTCTTGGCCGTCGTCAGAAAAACAACAACGTGAAATGACCAAATTTGAGGTTTTAGGGAGAACGTTAGCGCTTGAGGACAAATTTTCGTTTTCTCCCCTAAATTGAACGCCGCTCATACTAGTCTCGTTCTTGATGGTTTGCCACACCTTTGTCACATTAAAATGCTTGGAATAGTCGCGAAGTGATAACAATAACGCAAATTCACCTTTAACGACGACGACGTTCTCGTTGCCGTTGCCGTTGCCGTTGCCGTCGTCGATGCTAAAGCTCCCCTATGGCTTATGTAGGACGTTATAATTCTGGCGCTAAACTTTCCATTCTTTCTCCAAACGCTAGCGCCGTTGATAGGACTTTCATTCGTAACGAATCTTCACAAACTATACTATACGTCTAGGTTTGTAAGTAATGAGATGGATGCCTAATTTTATAAGCGCCATAAAGTGCTCTCATATTTCATACTCTTTTCTTCAAGTTTGCGTTTATAAACACAGGCACGAAGTGTCCTCCTAACTCGGCTCCTCAACTAAACACGAACAGCTGTGAAAACTCTAAAACTTAAAAAGAGCGCGATAACGCAATAGGCCAGTTTCGTATTTTAACGGTTGGACTGGATCTAGCATGAAATGGAGGCTAATGCGGGCAAATTAATTTGCATTTGAAAAGATTTGCCCGCATTAGCCTCCTCTTCATGCTAGATCCAGTCCAGCCGTGAGAATTCGAAAATGGTCTATTGTTGGAAATGCGCTGTTGGCGCTTACACTGCACTTGTTTGTAAGAATCAAGTGTGCATACCTGGAGAAAAGAAAAACCTTGAATAGCAATGACCAGGTTTTTTGAGCCCGCGAGACTGAGCTGTCTGAGCACCCCCAGCAAACTGTTTTAACGAAAACCGCTGGTCAGCAACCTGGTTCTGGTCATTGCTGTCTTAGGTCTTCTTGGAGACAAGGGTCCAATAGACCATTTTTTGTAGCTAGGTTACCTGGCCTAAGAATGGAAGCGTTGAGGCTGTCAGTGACCCCGCTTTGGTACAAACCTTTGTGCTTTTCTGATGTTAGTGTGGATTAATTAGAATTACAACAAACACGATTTACACAATAAAAGCAGTGAGGCCTGTATCAATGCAAGGTCACCGGCAGCCTCGCAGCCATACATAGGCTAGGTCACTGAGTAAACTATGAAATGGCCTATTTATATGTTGACTACTTGAATACATGTCGAATTGATGAAAATTTATCTTTTCACTTAACGGACTTAGAGTGTAATGTGAAGTGCTAAGAAAGTTTTTTAAAATTACCAAAACGGTGGTCGTTTTTGTCTGACAGGGAAATGTTGTGACTTTATCGTAATTCTTAAGTTATACTTATCAAAATGATGTCCAAAAAAAATAATAATAAGGGTGATTTTCTTTGTGATGATTCGAAAAAAGATGAGTGATCCAAGATCACTTGGATCACGGTGCATCAAAGGAACCGATAAATCCACTCTGGGAAAGGATTCTTCGGTTCCTTGATGCAAGTGATCAAGTGATCTTGGATCACTGATCCTTTTTCGGATCATTCCAAAGGAATGCACTCTTTGTCTCGTTTGTTTGGTTTTCGACTCATATGTCACGCTTGGTCACGCGCCGTCAGGAGTATGTTATGTTTCGTTTCCAGTCTTTGTCTTGGACAGTTGTGAATGACAATCAATGTGTCTGTCTCGTCTTTCCTGACCAAAGCTTTCTCGAATGGCAGAAATGAGCAAGGAAGATGTAACACGCAAAGGAAAAGGGCTTTGGGAAGCTTTAAAAAAGAACCCACTGGATCGACAAACAATTTGGGATCTTCTTCAAAATGATGCGCCTCCGAATTTCAGAGAACCCGGCAGAGAGGTATTAATATTGCATGTTTATTTTGGTACAGAACTGGTTTCGATAGCCTTGCAATGCATGAGCCGAAACTAGTTACTGTATAAAGTTGTCAACTTTGTCACTTATTCTAGTGTCTGTGAAGAAACGCTCAAGTGACGATCTCTTTCAAAAAATTCAAGTTGCGTAGTTAATACGATACACATTAAACACGTGCAAATTCGTTGAAAATTGTGAGACGTCTCGCTTCGTCTGTTCGATAATTATTCGTAGTCTCTGGTGAGAATCGGATACACAGACTATACAATTACTCTGCTTTGAGGAACAATCGCGAAAATCCATCTATTTTATCTTTTCTTCTGGGAAAGCGATGGTTTTCTAACATCGATTGAAATTGTTACTGCATCGGTAACCAAATAGAAACTTTGTTTCCAATTCACTTATGATATTATTGAATTTTGTGCTCATATTACGGCATATATGCGTGGAAAAGAAAAACCTCGCTTTAATTTGCGTTCTGAATCCGAGAAACCGAGATTAATGAACAGAAGAAAGAAACAAGTGCCAATTTGTTTCGGTTTCCAGGAAACCCCTTCAGTGTGTTCAAAACCAGACGAATGATTTGCCTCAAAGCGACAAAATGAAGTGTGTAAACATCACTTCAGAATGATAAACGACCAAACTGAAATAATTATCATGGCAAAGAAAGAGGCTTACGAGCTCTCGAAGACTGCTTCAAGTCAAACGCGAGACTCCGGCAATGTTTTGTCATACTAAACCTGCTAAACCACAGCTCCTCGAAATCAAGTGACGGTGAAGTTCGAATGGGAGAACACAGCTCACTTTTAGGTGAGCCGACTTTTTATATTTCACAGCACACCACAAAAAGGGAGCAATGTCGTCCCATATAAATCCGTTAAATTGTTAAATAAATATGCTTTATTCGAGTTCGTTGAACCTGTGAATGAAATGTATATGCATTTGAGAATTTAGTGACCAGGGAACCGGTTGTTCGAAAGCCGATTAACTTAATTCAGGATTAGTGTAACCTTTTGTTTCATGTTTTCAATTTCAGTTTGGTGATAGTTTCTTTTGCTTATTTTTGTTTTTCAAGATTGACTTCCTCTAATGTAAAGTTTTGCCGAATATCAGCGTTGAACAGCATTTGGGAGTAGAGAAATAAACCCCTAGGTTAATTTTTGATCTGGGATTTATAGCGTTAATCGGCTTTTGAACAACCGGGCCCATATAACGAACAAACGAGTTTGTTTTCGATTGGAAAACTGAAACACCGATTAGGCCGACCCACATATTTTTTTTTATTAAAAAAAAAACAAACAACTTAGATGTTAGGAAGGCAATGACTCAGTGAAACGTCTTTTAACTTTTAATTTGAAATATAAACATTGCTTTTGCCCAGATTTAACCCCAGAGTAAATGCGAGCATTCTTCTACAGGATGGGCTTTATGCCCGCGAGAGAGGAAAAACTCTCTACTTGTTTCTGCTCCCTGCCACATCACTCTTTCTGCAGCCCGAAACTGATTTTTTTTGTTTGCTTTAGATTTTTTTTTTGTCCGATTGTTTGGTTTTTTAATCTGAATGATTAACCTCAAAATTATGAAAAGGCTGGGACGGCCTCAGTCATATGATGTCAGGAACCCATGGGTTCCTGATGATGTAGACTTGCATTTGGCATATGGAACGAGGCGCCTCTATTTAAAGATCGTAGGCGATAGTGATCTAAATTCCATTGACATCTCACCCAATGATTATTTTATTTCTCATCTAGACCAAAAGGACCCCTCTTCATTACGTAGTTTGCGAAAAAAATGGCGATGAAGAGTTAATGCAGATGCTGTTGGAGCGAGGGGCGCGGACAGATCTTGTTGACGCCGTAAGTTTTGAGTCTTTTAACTCGTAGCGCAAAGACGAACCATAATAAACCTTTAATGATCAGGAGAATTCAATTTCGATATGCTTTCAAGCCAGCCGAGGTTTAAAAGCGAAATTTTGCACATCGATGTTCTGAAACCCAAAAGTTAAAATTAAACTCTCCTCAAATATTACCAAAAGCCGACTTTCACTTTCTGACTTCTGGCCCCAGTTTTTCAAAGGGTGGATAAGTTTATCCAATGGATGAGTAACACTCTCCTGCATAAAATATCCTTTACGTTAAACGTTGACCGACTGGAAGTTTTCGTACACGTCTTGACTTAGATGTGCTTAAAGTGAGCATATTTACACTTACATGAGCAATTAATAAAATCTTTGCCACAGATTGAAACTGTTGGACGGTGACGTAATTCAGGGCCGTATCCAGTATGAGGCAATCCAAGGCACCTGCGTCAGTCATTTTTTTTTTTCAGGATTTTTTTTTATAATGCAGGATCCCAGTGCTGTGTTTAAATGCAGGCATCAAAATCATTCTTAATACCAGTAACCTGCGAAGAGAATTTAACCACGGGCATTGCTTCAGTCATATTTTGTTCAGACTAACGTCCATGCGTATCCCGGCACCATACAAAGTTTTCCTGCTAATATAATTGGGTCCAGAGGTTTTGCAGATTTCTATATGGGCAAAATTTGGAGAGTTGGCATGCGACGGCACTCAGTTCGAATTCGCGTGCATTTCTGGATATAAGTGCATTCCCCAACACTATTTTGATCGATGGTCGAGTTATGACTATATTTCTGACGAGCTTTTTTTTTTTGTTAAAACTGTTTCTTTTTCCAGTTCTGTTTCACTCCTCTTCATTTGGCAGCTGAGCGAGGGAATCTTCAGGCTGTCAAGACATTAGTAAAACATGGAGCTGAAATTATGATGAAAAACAAAGTAAGTTCGTACATCTGTTTGTGTAACACCATTAACGACACAAGAAATTGTCTACTCTTCGATTCACACGAGTTCCGAACACAATTAACGAACTACGCATGTCCGACGCACCCAACTCGGCTTAGGCCCCTACTTTGCAAAAGCAAACTACAACCCGGTCTCTTTTCATATTTCTCGTTAAATTGCAAATCTCCTATTCTCCATGTCCGGCTCTTAATTTTCTCGTGTCCAAATCCAGGTATGAAATAAATGTATTTATCAAAAACTGAACTACGGATATCAGATTTCCAGCATTGTCATTGGCTCGCCGAACACAGGCTATCAGTTCATATACCTGCTGAACCTAATATGGTCAAGGAACGCGTCAGCAATTACGCGAGCTGAAAACATTTTTGCAGCTCTGAGAAAAAAATGGCCGACAAAAGCCGTTTTGGACCGGAATTGAGCAAGGCAGAAATCGATGCTTTAGTGGCAGAGTTGTTGATCCTGGAGTTTGTAATGAAACAATTATTCTACTCGGGCAGTCGGGCTTGCTGGATGTAAAGTGTTTTTAACCATCTCGGTGCTACGCGCCGCTTTGGTTATCTATCACTTCATATCCAGCGCATACTCGTAGAATAATTGTTAAATGATTTGAAGTGCGGCCTATAGACGAACGGTATAAGTGATCACCGCACTTGACTGGACACTTTAAACAATTGTCTCTAATAGACACCTGAAAAATTCTGGTGCTTTCAACGGGATTCGAACCCATGACCTCTGTGACGCTGGTGCAGTTCTGTACCAAGTGCTGCTGAGCTCTGAATCCACTCAATTTGTCAATTTTTGGGCTCATATATTCCCTTGGCTTCATAGCTCAGTTGGTACAGAATCGTCCCGTTATCTCAGAGGTCATGGATTCGAATCCCGGTTAAAAAGCACCTGATGAGTGATCATTTCTTCCATTCACATATATAATTTTAAATTGCCTATAAAGTCGAACAGAGTAGCTGAATCTATCTTTTCTTAAAGTCTGTCTTTCTATCTGCTTGTGCAACTAAATGTTGGATCCGTCTTTGTATTTCGTTTTAAGAGCGACGAAACGCCTCTAGCAATGGCTCGGAAGAAAAAGCATAACTCCGTGGTAACCTTCCTCATTCAGGAGATCACGGGTAAGGTCAGTTTGGATGTCGATAACAACGCACAAGTGAGCTTCTCAGGGGAACAAGGTGAGTTGATTTTAATATCCGTTGTTAATATCTGTGGTCTAGTGTTGCTACGCTAGGGTAAGAGCTCTCACAAAGAAAGGTAACCTCTTGTTTCCATGGCCCAAAATAACGTTGGACAGCTCGTGAATACGTTTTTGTCATGTTTTTCGCTTTCTGTAGATTTTACCCCCATTACTGAAGAAAAAGACGAGAGAATCGAGGTCCAGTACAGTTTGACACGAAACAGTGCTTTTGATGTCAGCACTAATATAATACAGCGTTAGGCACCCTGAAAGAGAAGTTAATCTGGGTTCGGTTACATCTCTGAACACTTTCTTCGTTGATTTTCATTTTAAGTTGGTTTATTGCATGTATGTATTTTACATTCCGGCATTGTTATCTATGTCTCTAGAGAATGGTTGCAAACCACCTGTATTGGGGGTACTGCTACAGTGACGATAAATTACTATTCTTTCCTTTGTTTTTGCATCAAGGTCATCGAGTGTCGTCCATTGTTTTGAATACATAAAACGTAAGCGTTCACGGGAAATCTCTCTGTTTTGCTTTCCGCCTCATTACAAACAAGAATAGGGAGCTTACGAAGCGACGACGCCGACGGCAACGACGACGCTACTAAACAGTAGGTTTAATCAGCAAAAACAATGGCTCTGCACGCTCTGCTCGTGCGTTTTACATTTGTGTACATTTCTTTGCCGTCATCTCCTAAATGACGACGTGAAATGACCATATTGCTGGTTTTCACTCACGTGATCAACAGCCATGTTTTTCAACGAAAACAAAAGGAAGCGTTTGCATAACAATAGAGTTAAATTCCCAGAGGATTTGGTCGGGGCACCAACATGGCCGCCTTTTCTTTGTTTAGGGCACCAACATGGCGGTCGTGACGTCATGTGAAAACCGAGAATTCAAGGTTCTGTGGAGGACGTTAGCACATGACGATGAATTTTCAGTTCTCTCTCTACGCTTCCAACTCACTCATACCAGTTTAATTCCTCGACAGTTACTACACATTTTTAACGCGAAACTACTCGAAGTAGTTTCTTAGTGATATGAATAACGCGAACTTGTAGTTTTAAATAAAGTCCTCGTAGCCGTCGTCGTCCTCGTTTCGTAAGCTCCCTAATATTTAACAAACTACGACGGCTACGGTATCGACAAAGTCACTTCAAAATAAACTTTTTCGCTGTTGTAAGTATTTTCCGATTTTTCAATCTTGTTGATGTTATACGATATATGGGCAGAGTATCCTATGGATTGGCATGGGAATTTTTGAAGATAAATAGAGAATAAACGATTCATTGTTGTGTGCTGACGCTGTTGTCAAAATCTTAAATATGGTTATTCTCTTGTTTTGCAGAGTTCGACGAGGAAGTGACCGAAGTGTACTGTAATGCATGCCTCACGTGCAGCACGGCCGTGTTTTCTTCTTTCAACCGATAATATTACGGAATTTAAGAAACGAAGACGACCACGTGCACGTCAACGACAACGCCACAAAACCATTATTTCATAGGTTAAAGAGGAAAAATAATCGTGCTGCACGAGCGCACGCATTTTAGCACAGCGGTAATCTGCATAATTAACTGCATTACTTCACCCAGTGATTGGTTCAAAGTTCTCGCGCTACTTTTTCAACCAATCAGAATTGAAAACAAAACCAATCGCGGCTTGCGCGTGCACATTTTCCCGCGCTTTGTGTTGGCTTACGTGTAATTACTTCGAGTTTTGATTGGTTTACTGGACTGTCTCCGTCCTTTTTGATTGCCCAAAGTAATTACTTAGGTTTTGGTTTTACGACACTTATTTGAAAACCGCTCTAGCGAGTCAGTTATTAGCCGTCAAAAACTGATAAATTCTTAGGTGCCAGGAGCGCTAACGATCCCATAGGTGGTTTGCAACCAATAACAATGTTACAATGTACAACTGCTGGTGGACGAACAAAAGGAAGTAATGAGATATCTTTTGTTACTTTTCGTCCCGTGAAAACCACATATACATTAGTTGTAAAATTTCGAATTTTCAAAGCATCGTTGCTCAGGGATTATCTTGTATATCTCATTCAATTTTTCAGAGACAGCTCATTATGCAATGCATTTTCAAATCTGGGGTGATTGATTAGAAAACGATAGAAAACCTAAAAATAAAGATTGCCCTGAGGGTGGTTTGCAACCAATCCCTAGAGACACAGATAACAGTGCTGCAATGTACAATTGCTGGTGGACGAACAACAGGAGCTAATGACAAATCTTTTGCTTTCGTCCACCAACATGGCGGCGATGACGTAACGTGAAAACCACCTAAAGTCTGCTTACGAACCAGTGGCCTATCACGCCGGAGCCTATCCCCGGTTTCCGTAGCATGAAGCGACTAGGAGTATTTCTACACCCCCCTGGATGGGATGCAAGTCCGTCGCAGGGCTACCCCCAGCATTAAATTCGCCAGTACCCATTTATACACCTGGGTGGAGAGAGGCACCGTGAGAGAAAAATGTCTTTCCCAAGAACACAACACAATGTCCCCGGCCAGGACCCGAACCCGAATCAAAACCGAAGGGACTTTAAAGCTATAAACACTCAATCGCTGTCGCCTGGTCGTTGCGGCTCAACGACTTGGCGATAAAGCAAGCCACGCTGTCGTTGTCGATTTGGCAGAGCGATCAAAATTTGAACCATATTTCAAGGTCGTACCAGTCTCTTAGATTCTTTATTGTGGCCTTTATTTCGTTCACTTGCGAAAGGAAAGAATAAAACATCAATTGGTTTCTTCTTCAATCTACATATAGGAATATATTATAGCAAAATTTTTGCTCGTAGAAAATGTGAGTATACATGAAACATTGTTGCAACTCACTCGCATTTCTTCCGCAATTTTTTCCCATACGTTGGCTTTCACCTTTTCATTTTTGTAATCCTTTTAAGACATGTCATTAAGGACGGGGTACATTCGGAAGCTATTAATAATTGCTTCTTCAAACGACGTCTGTGAATTTAGTGATAGCGACCTAACGATTCCACGTGCTACAGCGAATTCGCTGAATGCCCTGCAACGACTTAGCGACATGCCTTAGTAACCTGGCAATCTAATCTCTAAGCCGTAGCGACAGAAAAACCTTAAACAGAAATGACCAGAACCAGGTTGCTGACCAGCGGTTTTCGTTAAAACAATGGTTTGCTTGGGGGGTGCTCAGTCTCGCGGGCTCAGAAAACCTGGTTGTGGTCATTGTTATTTAAGGTCTTCCGTAGCGACATGGCGGCAACGACAATGTGTCTCTACGACCACGCCAAAAATAATAAGATCAATGCGGCACGCGTTTAAGCACATAGTTTTCCAACGTAAAATCACGAAAGTTGATGTTTTAGACGACAACGCGAGCATTCAAATGCGAACTAACTTTTTATTCTCTGTTTTTTACTCTTAAATTAAACCCCTCGTACCAAAAGGCCATTTACGAGTTCATGTCTGCCTCCTCTTCAAAGTGAGGCTAAGTGCGAAGTTTTTGTGATGGTAATTAGTTCCACTTTACATATGAATGAAAACTAATTTTCATAAGGAAAGCTTCGCACTTAGACTCGCTTTGAAGAGGAGGCAGACATGAACTCGGAAATAGCTTATTTAATTTTTGGATAATTCGCCCACATTCTACCAACGTGAACGAGAATGAATAAACTCGAAAGACTTACGATAGTGCAAAGTCATATTTTGAGCTGACGTTTTCTCGACGTTGACATCAAAGATGGTCTGGTCCCGAGCGAAAACGCAAAGCAAACGCAAGTCTCACGCCACCACGGTTAAAGTCGAAACGGAGATGGCGCCAGCGTGGCTCGTCGTTTTGAAAATTGATTTCATTTCAACTTGAGTATCTTAAGTTCCTTGTGTTTGTATTCTACTTATTTTGTCGCTGCCATTTGTGTTAGCGTTGCTCGCCCAAGGTCCTCTCAGATAGACTTTCTTTTTTACAGTTATGTGCTTAGTTACCTGGCCTTTAAATGGAAGTGAGGCTGGAATTGACCTTGTTATGATGCAGACCTTCCTGCTTTTCTAACATTAATGATATCATTGTCATACCAATAAGTAGGAATTTACATAAGAAAAGCAGTGAGGTTTATATCACAACAAGGTCAACTCTAGCCTCACTTTCATTTATAGGCCAGGTAACTACGCATAACTGTAAATTGGTCAATTGATCGACTGACACACTATTTCAGTTTGTCCTCTTTTCTGTCTCTTTTAGGGGAAAGTTTCAGTGTTCAAGTTACAGGAACGGTCAAGAATTTAATGGTGGGAGATAACAATCGGATGGAGCACCGTGACAATCAGTGAGGAGGATTGCAAGTGAGATTTCAAAAGTGGAATTTCTTACCACATGGCTAATTTCTTGAAAGGAATTTCTAAGACTCTTTTCTCTTCCGTGAAAGGGAACCG
>NC_090882.1:6497764-6507764 GCF_036669935.1 Montipora foliosa
GTTTTTCGATTTATATGTCACGCTAAGTCACGCGCTGTCAGCAGTATGTCATGTTTCGTTTCCAGTCTTAAACAGTTGTGAATGACAATCATTGTGTGTATCAGAATTTCCTTAATTAAGCTTTCTCGAATGGCTGAGATGAGCAACGAAGATGTAACTCCCAAAGGAGAAGAACTTTGGAAAGCTTTAAAAAAGAACCCACTGGATAGACAAACAATTCGGGATCTTCTTCAAAATGGTGCGTCGCCGAATTTCAGAGAACCCGGCATAACTCAGGTAATATTGTATGTTCATTTTGCTACACAACTATAGCCTTGCATGAACCGAAACGAGTTTTACTGTATAAAGTTGTCAACTTTGTCACTTATTCTAGTGTCTGTGAAGAAACGCTGAAGTGACGACCTCTTTCAAAAAAGAATCAAGAATGTTAGCTGTTCCCTTGCGTAGTTAACTTAAGACCATACGCATTGAAAACTTGCAAATTCGTGGAAAATTGTGAGACGTCTCGCTCCGTCTGTTTGAGGAACAATAGCGAAAATCCATCTATTTTATCTTTTGTTCTGGGAAAGCGATGTTTTCTAACATCGATCGAAATTGTTACTACATCGGTAACCAAATAGAAACTTTGTTTCCAATTCACTTATGGTATTCTTGAATTTTGTGGTCATATTACTACAAAAATAATTGATAGGCATATATGCTTGGAAAAGAGTGACCTCGCTTTAATTTACGTTCTGAATCCGAGAAACCGAGATTAATAAACAGAAACAAACAAGTGCCAATCAGTTTCGGTTTCCGGGAAAAACCCCTTCAATGTGTTCAAAACCAGACGAATGATTTGCCTCAGAGCGGCAAAATGAAGTGTGTAAACATTACTTCAGGAACGATAAACGACCAAACTGAACTGTTTTTTGAGTAAAAAAAACCAAACAACTTAGATATTAGGAAGGCGATGACTCAGTGAAGTAAACATTGCTTTTGCCCAGATTCAAACCCAGAGTAAATGCTAGCGTTCTTCTACAGGATGGGCTTCATGTCCCCGAGAGAGGACAAACTCTCTGCTTGTTTCTGCTCCCTGCCACATCACTCTTTCTGCAGCCCGAAACTGATTTTTTTTTGTTTGCTGTAGATTTTTTTTGTCTGATTGTTTGGTCTTTTAATCTGACTGACCAATCCCAAAATTATGAAAAGGCTGGACGGCCTCAGTCACATGATGTCAGGAACCCCTTAGGAACCCATAGGTTGAGCAGGGTTTGGAACGTTACCGACCATATCAAGCCCCCCATATCAGGCCCCCCACGAAACAACATCTCAGGCCCCAACCTACCATATCAAGCCCCTGATATTCTATCATCAATACGACTTCATGACACACCATATCAGGCCCCGACCAACCATATCATGCCCCTGATATTCTATCGTCAATACGACTTCATGACACACCATATCAGGCCCCGACCAACCATATCAAGCCCCTGATATTCTATCGTCAATATGACTTCATGACACACCATATGAGGCCCCGACCAACCGTATCAAGCCCCTGATATTCTATCGTCAATATGACTTCATGACACACGATATCAGGCCCCGACCAACCATATCAAGCCCCTGATATTCTATCGTCAATATGACTTCATGACACACGATATCAGGCCCCGACCAACCATATCAAGCCCCTGATATTCTATCGTCAATATGACTTCATGACACACCATATCAGGCCCCGACCAACCGTATCAAGCCCCTGATATTCTATCGGCAATATGACTTCAGTCGTTGTAAATTTCTTGAAGAATGTGGTCATTCGCCCATACGAAACAGAGCTGTGGCAACAAGACGATTAGTCAATCATGAAGTTCTGAACTGAAGTTGAGCGCCTTTTGAAAATCCGTCCACTACAACAGTAAACAGACTACAAGTACGCAAAATAAAATCTTGTGTCCCAGTGAGTTGCTAAGCAAGATTAAGACTAGGACCTCTGTCTTTATAAGCGTCCCACATGCCAATTGTGACTCAGACATAACGCATGATGATGGATGACGAATTGCTTGCAGCGTTAGCCTTGTGGTCACCAAAATCGGAATAATAAAGAATTGCGTAATTACCTCCTGTCGTTCTCTAAATCGGTATTAGTATTAAATGTGCAGTCGTCTGTACTTTAAGTCTCATCGGTAACAATGCGAAAGGTTAAAAAGCTACATTTTGTGTGTATTGTTTCCACAGAATGCAATTTCCTGTAGCGAAATTTAATAATATGCATCTTGTCACATTTAGCATCTTCAGACGTGACAACCGTTAACTACGGATCAGAGGCCACGCCGAGCGAAGTTGCGAGGCGATATCTGATATGATGATAAAAAATAAAACACAGCCGCTTTGGGATTAAGAATTTATTTTCATTTTGTTCATCATCGAACTGTTCGTGACTTTAACTGACCGTACGGAGGCCAAAAAGTGTTAAATATGACTGAGAAATCCTGCTGTTTGCTGGGGCCTGATATGGTTGGTCGGGGCTTGATATGGTTCGTCGGGGCTTGATATGGTAGGTCGGGGCTTGATATGGGGGTGTAATATGGTTGGTAACGTTCCAGTCTTATATGCATAGGTTCCTGATGATGTAGACTTGCATTTGGCATATGGAACGAGGCGCCTCTAGATCGTAGGCGATAGTGATCTAAATTCCATTGACATCTCACCCAATGATTATTTTATTTCTCATCTAGACCAAAAGGACCCCTCTTCATTACGTAGTTTGCGAAAAAAATGGCGATGAAGAGTTAATGCAGATGCTGTTGGAGCGAGGGGCGCGGACAGATCTTGTTGACGCCGTAAGTTTTGAGTCTTTTAACTCGTAGCGCAAAGACGAACCATAATAAACCTACAATGATCAGGAGAATTCAATTTCGATATGCTTTCAAGCCAGCCGAGGTTTAAAAGCGAAATTTTGCACATCGATGTTCTGAAACCCAAAAGTTAAAATTAAACTCTCCTCAAATATTACCAAAAGCCGACTTTCACTTTCTGACTTCTGCCCCCAGTTTTTCAAAGGCTGGATAAGTTTATCCAATGGATGAGTAACACTCTCCTGCATAAAATATCCTTTACGTTAAACGTTGACCGACTGGAAGTTTTCGTACACGTCTTGACTTAGATGTGCTTAAAGTGAGCATATTTACGCTTACATGAGCAATTCATAAAATCTTTGCCACAGATTGAAACTGTTGGACAGTGACGTAATTCAGGGCCGTATCCAGTATGAGGCAATCCAAGGCACCTGCGTCAGTCATTTTTTTTTTCAGGATTTTTTTTATAATGCAGGATCCCAGTGCTGTGTTTAAATGCAGGCATCAAAATCATTCTTAATACCTGCGAAGAGAATTTAACCACGGGCATTGCCTCAGTCATATTTTGTTCAGACTAATGTCCATGCGTATCCCGGCACCATACAAAGTTTTCCTGCTAATATAATTGGGTCCAGAGGTTTTGCAGATTTCTATATGGGCAAAATTTGGAGAGTTGGCATGCGACGGCACTCAGTTCGAATTCGCGTACATTTCTGGATATAAGTGCATTCCCCAACACTATTTTGATCGATGGTCGAGTTATGACTATATTTCTGACGAGCTTTTTTTTTGTTAAAACTGTTTCTTTTTCCAGTTCTGTTTCACTCCTCTTCATTTGGCAGCTGAGCGAGGGAATCTTCAGGCTGTGAAGACATTAGTAAAACATTCTTCTTCTCGTGGAGCTGAAATTGAGATGAAAAACAAAGTAAGCTCGTACATCTGTTTGTGTAACACCATTAACGACACAAGAAATTGTCTAATCTTCGATTCACACGAGTTCCGAACGCAATTAACGAACTACGAATGTCCGACGCACCCAACTCGGCTTAGGCACCCTACTTTGCAGAGGCAAACTACAACCCGGTCTCTTTTCTCATCTCTCGTTAAATAGTTATATATCTAAAAATAACTTATGTGAAATTGCAAATCTCATATTCTCCATGTCTGGCTCTTAATTTTCTCGTGTCCAAATCCAGGTATGAAATAAATGTATTTATCAAAAACTGAACTACGGATATCAGATTTCCAGCATTTTCATTGGCTCGCCGAACACAGGCTATCAGTTCATATACCTGCTGTACCTAATATGGTCAAGGAACGCGTCAGCAATAACGCGAGCTGAAAACATTTTTGCTGCTCTGAGAAAAAAATGGCCGACAAAAGCCGTTTTGGACCGGAATTGAGCGAGGCAGAAATCGATGCTTTAGTGGAAGAGTCGTTGATCCTGGAGTTTGTAATGAAACAATTATTCTACTCGGGATTGCTGGATATAAAGTGTTTTAAACCAACTCGGTGCTACGCGCCGCGTTGGTTATCTATCACTTCATATCCAGCGCATACTCGTAGAATAATTGTTAAATATTTGAAGTGCGGCCTATAGACGAACGGTATAAGTGATCACCGCACTTAACTGGACAATTTAAACAATTTTTCTCTCATAGACACCTGAAAAATTCTGGTGCTTTCAACGGGATTCGAACCAATGACCTCTGTGACGCTGGTGCAGTTCTGTATACAAGTGCTGCTGAGCTCTGAATCCACTCAATTTGTCAATTTTTGAGCTCATATATTCCCTTGGCTTCATAGCTCAGTTGGCACAGAATCGCCCCGTTATCTCAGAGGTCATGGATTCGAATCCCGGTTAAAAAGCACCTGATGAGTGATCATTTCTTCCATTCACATATATAATTTTAAATTGCCTATAAAGTCGAACAGAGTAGCTGAATCTATCTTTTCTTAAAGTCTGTCTTTCTATCTGCTTGTGCAACTTAATTTTGGATCCGTCTTTGTATTTCGTTTTAAGAGCGACGAAACGCCTCTAGATATGGCTCTGAAGAAAAAGCGTGACTCCGTGGTAAGCTTCCTCATTCAGGAGGTCACGGGTAAGGTCAGTTTGGATGTCGATAGCAACACACAAGTGAAGATCTCAAGGGAACAAGGTGAGTTGATTTTAATATCCGTCGTTAATATCTGTGGTCTAGTGTTGCTACGCTAGGGTAAGAGCTCTCACAAAGAAAGGTAACCTCTTGTTTCCATGGCCAAAAATAACGTTGGACAGCTCGTGAATACGTTTTTGTCATGTTTTTCGCTTTCTGTAGATTTTACCCCCATTACTGAAGAAAAAGACGAGAGAATCGAGGTCCAGTGCAGTTTGACACGAAACAGTGCTTTTCATGTCAGCACTAATATAATACAGCGTTAGGCATTCTGAAAGAGAAGTTAATTCTATTCTCTTTCGCTTCGCTCAGCCGAATAGAAAACATTTCTATTATAAGTAGAAGAGACAAGTAACAAACAAATAGTGGAGGGAGCCGCCAGCAATGGTCGAGTTTATTTACTGGGGACACACCGGCTGGATACAGGTTACAAGTCAAGGAATATAAGAAAAAGCATCCTCGACTGAATAAACTGGTCGGCTTCAAGTGGTGTGATGTTCACAAGGAGTGGTATATAAAGGCCTAATTATCCCAGTGGGAAATAATACCAAGCAACCTAATCAAACACCTAAAAGAAATACATTCTGATTCTGGGTTCGGCAAGGTAACATCTCTAAACACTTTCTTCGTTAGTTTTCGTTTTAAGTTGGTTTATTGCATGTATGTATTTTACATTGCAGCATTGTTGTCTATGTCTCTAGAGACTGGTTGCAAACCACCTGTATTGGGGGTACTGCTACAGTGACGATAAATTACTGTTCTTTCCTTTGTTTTTGCATCAAGGTCATCGAGTGTCGTCCATTGTTTTGAATACATAAAACGTAAGCGTTCACGGGAACATCTCTCTTTTGCTTTGCGCCTCATTACAAACAAGAATATTTAAGAAACTACGACGGCTACGGTATCGACAAAGTCACTTCAAAATAAACTTTTTCGCTGTTGTAAGTATTTTCCGATTTTTCAATCTTGTTGATATCGATGTTATACGATATATGGGCAAAGTATCCTGTGGATTGGCATGGGCATTTTTGAAGATAAATAGAGAATAAACGATTCATTGTTGTGTGCTGACGCTGTTGTCAAAATCTTAAATATGGTTATTCTTTTGTTTTACGGAGCTCGACGAGGAAGTGACACGTGCGCACGCATTTTAGCACAGCGGTAATTTGCATAACAACGACGTGAAATCACTAAAATTGAGGTTTTGACGACATCGCAAGCGTACAAAAATCCCGAGCTTTATTTTTACTCTGAAAAACCGCTCTTACCAATATTTTTTTGGAATATTTCGCCTGCAATGTGCGACGTGGACGAGATTGAATAATCTCGACAGAGTTAAGGATAGTGCAAAGTTCTATTTTTTGGTAGAGTTTTCGTCGACTTCGCCGTCGTAGATTTTAAAGCCTCTGGGAGTGATTTTTGGAGTTTTCGTTAATTTGCCTTCATGGGTACCGTCGTTGAATTTCGCTAACTAGCAGTTTATTCGATGCCGTCTTTCCACTGGCGAGAATTTCTTCCTTATTTAAATGTCACTGCTTCAGCTCAGCCGCAACAAAGGTAAGTAATTATTGTTGTCGTCTCTTCTATGCTGTATTTACTTTCTGAAATCTTATCTTGTTCACGGCTTTTACTTCGTGTAGAAGACGCACATGACGTAACAAAAGCTTTAGGGATTTACAATAGGCCATTTCCGAGTTGTCTGCCTCCTATTCAAAACGAGTCTAAGTGCGAAGTTTTTCTTATGAAAATTAGTTTTCATTCATATGTAAAGTAGAACTAATTTCAATCACAAAAACGTCGCACTTAGACTCGCTTTGAAGATTAGGCAGACTTGAACTCGGAAATGGCTTATTCTGATTATTCTGATTATTCAAATGGCTTATTCTGATTATTCACGATTTTTGTTCTATTGTTTTACGTCATGTGTGTCTTCTACACGAAGTAAAAACCTTGTTCACTCGCTGTAACTTCTTTGTAATTATTTCCGTTAACGTGCAAGTCCGAACCAAAAATTTCTATTCCATTTGTGCCATACTCAGTTCTCCTCACGTAAGAAAATGGAGATAGCTCTGTGGAAAAAAATTATAACAAACAATACAAACGTATTTGTTAAGCAGCACTTTTTTTGTGAAAACGAACGAAGCCAAGAGCACTCTTCATTTTGGGGTTTCGGGATGAAATGATATGTTTTTGTCTAATAAGTATATGGCTGACCCAAAAGCGTACAGGCTTGAAATTACAAGGTCTGAGATTTGTTGTCATTTACATGAGACCGGTACGAGAATTTCTCGTCTCGGTCCAGCAACCGCGACGAAGTCAGACCGGTCTGAACTCATTTTCAGGCCGGTCTCATGTAAACGCATAAAAAGAAATGTATGGATGCCGATACTAACTCATGCCGGTCTGAATTCTTCCCAGCCTCACACCCCCTAAGTTTAGTACGAATCCGAATGAGTACAAGTTTTCGATATTTACCACGGGGGCATAGAAGGCATAATGCTAATTACAAATTAACTTCAAAAGGTAAAAGAACTTGTTAAACTTTGTTAAATCTATAATTTTTAGCCTTTTAGCTTTTTCAATTGAGTGTCGAAAGTAATAATTAGAGAATTACTTTGGTTTTGCATTACTTCACCCAGTGATTGGTTCAAAGTTCTCGCGCCACTTTTTCAACCAATCAGAATTGAAACCAAAACCAATCGTGGCTTGCGCGTGCACATTTTCCCGCGCTTTGTGTCGGCTTACGTGTAATTACTTCGAGTTTTGATTGGTTTACTGGACTGTCTCCGTCCTTTTTGATCGCCCAAAGTAATTACTTTGGTTTTGGTTTTACGACACTTATTTGAAAACCGCTCTAGTGAGCCAGTTATTAGCCGTCAAAAACTGATAAATTCTTAGGTGCCAGGAGCGCTAACGATCCCATAGGTAGTTGCAACCAATAACAATGTTACAATGTACAACTGCTGGTAGACGAACAAAAGGAAGTAATGAGATACCTTTTGTTACTTTTCGTCCCGTGAAAACCACATATGCATTAGTTGTAAAATTTCGAATCTTCAAAGCATCGTTGCTCAGGGATTATCTGGTATATCTCGTTCAAAATTTCTGAGATGGCTCATTATGCAATGCATTTTCAAATCTGGGGTGATTGATTAGAAAACGATAGAAAACCTAAAAATAAAGATTGCCCTATGGGTGGTTTGCAAGCAATCCCTGGAGACACAGATAACAGTGCTGCAATGTACAATTGCTGGTGGACGAACAACAGGTGCTAATGACAAATCTTTTGCTTTCGTCCACCAACATGGCGGCGATGGCGTAACGTGAAAACCACCTAAAGTCTGCTTACGAGCCAATGGCCTATCACGCCGGAGCCTATCCCCGGTTTCCGTAGCATGAAGCGACTAGGAGTATTTCTACACTCCCCTGGATGGGATGCAAGTCCGTCGCAGGGCTACCCCCAGCATTAAATTCGCCAGTACCCATTTATACACCTGGGTGGAGAGAGGCACCGTGAGAGAAAAATGTCTTTCCCAAGAACACAACACAATGTCCCCGGCCAGGACCCGAACCCGAATCAAAACCGCAGGGACTTTAAAGCTATAAACACTCAATCGCTGTCGCCTGGTCGTTGTGGCTCAACGACTTGGCGATAAAGCAAGCCACACTGTCGTTGTCGATTTGGCAGAGCGATCAAAATTTGAACCATATTTCAAGGTCGTACCAGTCTCTTAGATTCTTTATTTTGGCCTTTATTTCGTTCACTTGCGAAAGGAAAGAATAAAACATCAATTCGTTTCTTCTTCAATCTACATTTAGGAATATATTATAGCAAAATTTTTGCTCGTAGAAAATGTGAGTATACCTGAAACATTATAGCCACTCACTCGCATTTCTCCCGCAATTTCTTCCCATACGTTGGCTTTCACCTTGTCGTTTTTATAATCCTTCAAAGACATGTCATAAAGGACGGGATACATTCGGAAGCTATTAATAAGAGCTTCGTCAATCGACGCCTGTGAATTTAGTGATAGCGACCTAGTGATTCCACGTGCTACAGCGAATTCGCTGAATGCCCTGCAACGACGTAGCGACATGCCTTAGTAACCTGGCAATCTAATCTCTAAGCCGTAGCGACAGAAAAACCGTAAATAACAATGACCACAACCAGGTTTTCTGAGCCCGCGAGACTAAGCACCCCCAGCAAACCATTGTTTTAACGAAAACCGCTGGTCAGCAACCTGGTTCTGGTCATTGCTGTCTAAGGTCCTCCGTAGCGACATGGCGACAACGACAATGTGTCTCTAGCTTAAGAAAGGACGACAGCTACGGCAACGACCACGCCCAAAACAATAAGATCAATGGGTACAAGAGGAAAAATAATCCTGTTGCTCGTGCGGCACGCTTTTTAGCACATAGTTTTTAAAATGACGTAAAGTCACGAAAGTTGATGTTTTAGACAACAACGCGAGCATTCAAATGCGAACTAACTTTTTATTCTTTGTTTTTACTCTTAAATTTAATAAACCCCTCGTACCAATAGGACATTTCCGAGTTCATGTCTGCATCCTCTTCAAAGCGAGTACAAGTGCGAGTTTTTGTGATGGTAATTAGTTCCACTTTACATATGAATGAAAACTAATTTTCATAAGGAAAGCTTCGCACTAAGACTCGCTTTGAAGAGGAGGCAGATATGAACTCAGAAATGGCCAATTTGATTTTTGGATAATTCGTCCACGTTCTACAACGTGAACGAGAATGAATAAACTCGAAAGACTTACGATGTTGCAAAGTCATATTTTGAGGTGACGTTTTCGTCGACGTTGGCATCAAAGATGGTCTGGTCTCGAGCGAAAACGCAAAGCAAACGCAAGTATCACGCCACCACGGTTAAAGTCGAAACGGAGATGGCGCCAGCGTCGCTCGTCGTTTTGAAAATTGATTTCCTCTCGTTCCTTGTGTTTGTATTCTACTTATTTTGTCGCTGCCATTTGTGTT
>NC_090882.1:6512764-6522764 GCF_036669935.1 Montipora foliosa
TATTCTATCGTCAATATGACTTCATGACACACCGTATCAGGCCCCGACCAACCGTATCAAGCCCCTGATATTCTATCGTCAATATGACTTCATGACACCATATCAGGCCTCGACCAACCTTATCAAGCCCCTGATATTCTATCGTCAATACGACTTCATGACACACCATATCAGGCCCCGACCAACCGTATCAAGCCCCTGATATTCTATCGTCAATACGACTTCATGACACACCATATCAGGCCCCGACCAACCGTATCAAGTCCCTGATATTCTATCGTCAATATGACTTCATGACACACCATATCAGGCCCCGACCAACCGTATCAAGCCCCTGATATTCTATCGTCAATATGACTTCATGACACACCATATCAGGCCCCGACTAACCATATCAAGCCCCTGATATTCTATCGTCAATATGACTTCATGACACACGATATCAGGCCCCGACCAACCATATCAAGCCCCTGATATTCTATCGTCAATATGACTTCATGACACACCATATCAGGCCCCGACCAACCGTATCAAGCCCCTGATATTCTATCGTCAATATGACTTCATGACACACGATATCAGGCCCCGACCAACCATATCAAGCCCCTGATATTCTATCGTCAATATGACTTCATGACACACGATATCAGGCCCCGACCAACTATATCAAGCCCCTGATATTCTATCGTCAATATGACTTCATGACACACCATATCAGGCCCCGACCAACCGTATCAAGCCCCTGATATTCTATCGTCAATATGACTTCAGTCGTTGTAAATTTCCTGAAGAATGTGGTCATTCGCCCATACGAAACAGAGCTGTGGCAACAAGACGATTAGTCAATCATGAAGTTCTGAACTGAAGTTGAGCGCCTTTTGAAAATCCGTCCACTACAACAGTAAACAGACTACAAGTACGCAAAATAAAATCTTGTGTCCCAGTGAGTTGCTAAGCAAGATAAAGACTAGGACCCCTGTCTTTATAAGCGTCCCACATGCCAATTGTGACTCAGACATAACGCATGATGGATGACGAATTGCTTGCAGCGTTTGCCTTGTGGTCACCAAAATCGGAATAATAAAGAGTTGCGTAATTACCTCCTGTCGTTCTCTAAATCGGTATTAGTATTAAATGTGCAGTCGTCTGTACTTTAAGTCTCATCGGTAACAATTCGAAAGGTTAAAAAGCTACATTTTGTGTGTATTGTTGGGATTAAGAATTTATTTTCATTTTGTTCATCATCGAACTGTTCGTGACTTTAACTGACCGTACGGAGGCCAAAAAGTGTTAAATGTGACTGAGAAATCCTGCTGTTTGCTGGGGCCTGATATGGTTGGTCGGGGCGTGATATGGTTCGTCGGGGCTTGATATGGTAGGTCGGGGCTTGATATGGGGGGTGTAATATGGTTGGTAACGTTCCAGCCTTATATGCATAGGTTCCTGATGATGTAGACTTGCATTTGGCATATGGAACGAGGCGCCTCTAGATCGTAGGCGATAGTGATCTAAATTCCATTGACATCTCACCCAATGATTATTTTATTTCTCATCTAGACTAAAAGGACCCCACTTCATTTCGTAGTTTGCGAAAAAAATGGCGATGAAGAGTTAATGCAGATGCTGTTGGAGCGAGGGGCGCGGACAGATCTTGTTGACGCCGTAAGTTTTGAGTTTTTTAACTCGTAGCGCAAAGACGAACCATAATAAACCTTTAATGATCAGGAGAATTCAATTTCGATATGCTTTTCAAGCCAACCGTGGTTTAAAAGCGAAATTTTGCACATCGATGTTTTGAAACTCTCCTCGAATAATACCAAAAGCCGACTTTCACTTTCTGACTTCTGGCCCCAGTTTTTCAAAGGCTGGATAAGTTTATCCAGTGGATGAGTAACACTCTCCTGCATAAAATATCCTTTACGTTAAACGTTGACCGACTGGAAGTTTTCGTACACGTCTTGACTTAGATGTGCTTAAAGTGAGCATATTTACGCTTACATGAGCAATTAATAAAATCTTTGCCACAGATTGAAACTGTTGGACAGTGGCGTAATTCAGGGCCGTATCCAGTATCAGGCAATCCAAGGCACCTGCGTCAGTCTTTTTTTTTTTTCAGGATTTTTTTTATAATGCAGGATCCCAGTGCTGTGTTTAAATGCAGGCATCAAAATCATTCTTAATACCTGCAAAGAGAATTTAACCACGGGCATTGCCTCAGTCATATTTTGTTCAGACTAATGTCCATGCGTATCCCGGCACCATACAAAGTTTTCCTGCTAATATAATTGGGTCCAGAGGTTTTGCAAATTTCTATATGGGCAAAATTTGGAGAGTTGGCATGCGACGGCACTCAGTTCGAATTCGCGTGCATTTCTGGATATAAGTGCATTCCCCAACACTATTTTGATCGATGGTCGAGTTATGACTATATTTCTGACGAGCTTTTTTTTTGTTAAAACTGTTTCTTTTTCCAGTTCTGTTTCACTCCTCTTCATTTGGCAGCTGAGCGAGGGAATCTTCAGGCTGTGAAGACATTAGTAAAACATGGAGCTGAAATTAAGATGAAAAACAAAGTAAGTTCGTACATCTGTTTGTGTAACACCATTAACGACACAAGAAATTGTCTACTCTTCGATTCACACGAGTTCCGAACACAATTAACGAACTACGCATGTCCGACGCACCCAACTCGGCTTAGGCCCCTACTTTGCAAAAGCAAACTACAACCCGGTCTCTTTTCACATTTCTCGTTAAATTGCAAATCTCCTATTCTCCATGTCCGGCTCTTAATATCCAGGTATGAAATAAATGTATTTATCAAAAACTGAACTACGGATATCAGATTTCCAGGATTGTCATTGGCTCGCCGAACACAGGCTATCAGTTCATATACCTGCTGAACCTAATATGGTCAAGGAACGCGTCAGCAATTACGCGAGCTGAAAACATTTTTGCAGCTCTGAGAAAAAAATGGCCGACAAAAGCCGTTTTGGACCGGAATTGAGCGAGGCAGAAATCGATGCTTTAGTGGCAGAGTTGTTGATCCTGGAGTTTGTAATGAAACAATTATTCTACTCGGGCAGTCGGGCTTGCTGGATGTAAAGTGTTTTTAACCATCTCGGTGCTACGCGCCGCGTTGGTTATCTATCACTTCATATCCAGCGCATACTCGTAGAATAATTGTTAAATGATTTGAAGTGCGGCCAATAGACGAACGGTATAAGTGATCACCGCACTTAACTGGACAATTTAAACAATTTTTCTCTTATAGACACCTGAAAAATTCTGGTGCTTTCAACGGGATTCGAACTCATGACCTCTGTGACGCTGGTGCAGTTCTGTACCAAGTGCTGCTGAGCTCTGAATCCACTCAATTTGTCAATTTTTGGGCTCATATATTCCCTTGGCTTCATAGCTCAGTTGGTACAGAATCGCCCCGTTATCTCAGAGGTCATGGATTCGAATCCCGGTTAAAAAGCACCTGATGAATGATCATTTCTTCCATTCACATATATAATTTTAAATTGCCTATTATGTCGAACAGAGTAGCTGAATCTATCTTTTCTTAAAGTCTGTCTTTCTATCTGCTTTTGCAACTAAATTTTGGATCCGTCTTTGTATTTCGTTTTAAGAGCGACGAAACGCCTCTAGATATGGCTCTGAAGAAAAAGCGTGACTCCGTGGTAAGCTTCCTCATTCACGAGGTCACGGGTAAGGTCAGTTTGGTTGGCGACAGCAACACACAAGTGAAGATCTCAAGGGAACAAGGTGAGTTGATTTTAATATCCGTCGTTAATATCTGTGGTCTAGTGTTGCTACGCTAGGGTAAGAGCTCTCACAAAGAAAGGTAACCGCTTGCTTCCATGGCCCAAAATAACGTTGGACAACTCTGGAATACATTTTTATCATGTTTATCGCCTTCTGTAGATTTTACCCTCATTACTAAAGACAAAGACGAGAGAATCGAGGTTCAGTACAGTTTGACACGAAACAGTGCTTTTGATGTCAGCACTAATATAATACAGCGTTAGGCATCCTGAAAGAGAAGTTAATTCTATTCTCTTTCGCTTCGCTCAGCCGAATAGAAAACATTTCTATTATAAGTAGAAGAGACAAGTAACAAACAAATAGTGGAGGGAGGCGCCAGCAATGGTCGAGTTTATTTACCGGGGACACACCGGCTGGATACAGGTTACAAGTCAAGGAATATAAGAAAAAGCATCCTCGAATAAACTGGTCGGCGTCAAGTGGTGCGATGTTCACAAGGAGTGGTATATAAAGGCCTAATTATCCCAGTGGGAACTAACACCAAGCAACCTAATCAAACACCTAAAAGAAATACATTCTGATTCTGGGTTCGGCAAGGTTACATCTCTAAACACTTTCTTCGTTAGTTTTCATTTTAAGTTGGTTTATTGCATGTATTTATTTTACATTGCAGCATTGTTATCTATGTCTCTAGAGAATGGTTGCAAACCACCGATATTGGGGGTACTGCTACAGTGACGATAAATTACTATTCTTTCCTTTGTTTTTGCATCAAGGTCATCGAGTGTCGTCCATTGTTTTGAATACATAAAACGTAAGCGTTCACGGGAAATATCCCTCTTTTGCTTTCCGCCTCATTACAAACAAGAATATTTAAGAAACTACGACGGCTACGGTATCGACAAAGTCACTTCAAAATAAACTTTTTCGCTGTTGTAAGTATTTTCCGATTTTTCAATCTTGTTGATGTTATACGATATATGGGCAAAGTATTGTATGGACTGGCATAGGCATTTTTGAAGATAAATAGAGAATAAACGATTCATTGTTGTGTGCTGCAGCACGGCCATTTTTTCTTCTTTCAACCAATAATATTAGGGAGTTTAAGAAACGAAGACGACCACGTGCACGTCAACGACAACGCCACAAAACCATTATTTCATTGGTTAAAGAGGAAAAATAATCGTGCTGCACGTGCGCACGCATTTTAGCACAGCGGTAATCTGGATAAGCTCGTGACGACGTGAAATCACTAAAATTGAGGTTTTACGACATCGCAAGCGTACAAAAATCCAGAGCTTTATTTTTACTCTGAAAAACCGCTCTTACCAATATTTTTTGGAATATTTCGCCTGCAATGTGCGACGTGGACGAGATGGAATAATCTCGACAGACTTAAGGATAGTGCAAAGTTCTATTTTTTGATAGAGTTTTCGTCGACTTCGCCGTCGTAGATTTTAAAGCCTCTGTGATTAATTTTTGGAGTTTTCGTTAATTTGCCTTCATGGGTACCGTCGTTGAAGTTCGCTAACTAGCAGTTTATTCGATGCCGTCTTTCCACTGGCGAGAATTTCTTCCTTATTTAAATGTCACTGCTTCAGCTCAGCCGCAACAAAGGTAAGTAATTATTGTTGTCGTCTGTTCTATGCTGTATTTACTTTCTGAAATCTTATCTTGTTCACGGCTTTTACTTCGTGTAGAAGACGCACATGACGTAACAAAAGCTTTAGGGATTTACAATAGGCCATTTCCGAGTTGATGTCTCCCTCCTTTTCAAAACGAATCTAAGTGCGAAGTTTTTCTTATGAAAATTAGTTTTCATTCATATGTAAAGTAGAACTAATTTCAATCACAAAAACGTCGCACTTAGACTCGCTTTGAAGATTAGGCAGACTTGAACTCAGAAATGGCTTGTTCTGATTAGGTATTGTTTCACGATTTTTGTTCTGTTGTTTTACGTCATGTGTGTCTTCTACACGAAGTAAAAGCCTTGTTCACTCGCTGTAACTTTTTTATAATTATTTCCGTTAACGTGCAAGTCCGAACCAAAATTTTCTATTCCATTTGTGCCATACTCAGTTCTCCTCACGTAAGAAAATGGAGATAGCTCTGTGAAAAAAAAATTATAACAAACAATACAAATTAACGAATTTGTTAAGCAGGACTTTTTTTGTGAAAACGAACGAAGCCAAGAGCACTCTTCATTTTGGGGTTTCGGGATGAAATGATATGTTTTTGTCTAATAAGTATATGGCTGACCCAAAAGCGTACAGGCTTGAAATTACCGGGTCTGAGATTTGTTGTTATTTACATGAGACCAGTACGAGAATTTCTGGTCTCGGTATGGCAACCGCGACGAAATCAGACCGGTCTGAACTCATTTTTAGGCCGGCCTCATGTAAACGCATAAAAAGAAATGTATGGAGGCCGAGACTAACTCGTGCCAGTCTCAATTCGTCCCCGTCTTACGTTAACACCCCCTAAGTTTAGCACGAATCCGACTGAGTACAAATTTTCGATATTTACCACGGGGGCACAGAAGGCATCATGCTTGTTAAACTTTGTTAAATCTCTAATTTTTAGCCTTTTAGCTTTGATAGCGAGCCAGTTCTTAGCCATTAAAAACTGATAAATTCTTAGCTGGCAAGAGCACTAATGATTCCATAGGTGGTTTGCAACCAATAACAATGTACAATTGCTGGTGGAAGAACAAAAGGAGCCAATGAGAGATCTTTTGTTACTTTTCATCCCGTGAAAACCACCAGTATACATTAGTTGTAAAATTTCGAATTTTCAAAGCATCGTTGCTCAGGGATTATCCGGTATACCTCGTTCAAATTTTCAGAGAGAGCTCATTATGCAATGCACTTTCAAGTGTGATAGAAAACATAAAAATAAAGATTGCCCTATGGGTGGTTTGCAACCAATCTGTAGAGACACAGATAACAGTGCTGCGTTGTACAATTGCTGTTGGACGAACAACAGGAGCAAATGACAAATCTTTTGTTTTTGTCCACCAACATGGCGGCTATGACGTAACGTGAAAACCACCTAAAATCTGCTTACGAGCCAGTGGCCCAACACGCCGATGCCTATCCCCGGTTTCCGTAGCATGAAGCGACTAGGAGTATTTTTACACCTCCCAGGATGGGATGCAAGTTCGTCGCAGGGCTGCCCCCAGCATTAGATTCGCCGGTACCCATTTATACACCTCGGTGGAGAGAGGCACCGTGGGAGTAAAGTGTCTTGCCCAAGAACACAACACAATGTCCCCGGCCAGGACCCGAACCCGAATCAAACCGCAGGGAGTTTAAAGCTATAAACACACAATCGCTGTCGCCTGATCCTTGCGGCGCAAGGACTTGGCGAAAAAGCAAGCCACACTGTCGTTGTCGGTTTGGCAGAGAGATCAAAATTTGAATCATATTTCAAGGTCGTACCAGTCTCTTAGATTCTTTATATTAGCCTTTATTTCGTTCACTTGCGAAAGGAAAGAATAAAAAGTCAATTCGTTTTTTCTTCAATCTACATATAGGAATATATTATACCAAAATTTTTACTCGTAGAAAATGTGAGTATACCTGAATCATTGTAGCCATTCACTCACATTTCTTCCGCAGTTTTTTCCCATACGTTGGCTTTCACCTTTTCGTTTTTATAATCCTTTAAAGACATGTCATAAAGGACGGGGTACATTCAGAGAATTTTAATAGGAGCTTCTTCAAACGACGCCTATGAATTTAGTGATAGCGACCTAGCGATTCCACGTGCTACAGCGACTGCAACGACATTCCTTAGTAACCTGGCAATCTAATCGCGAAGCCGTAGCGACAGAAAAACCTTAAATAACAATGACCACAACCAAGTTCTCTGAGCCCGCGAGACTGAGCAACTTCCCCCCCCCCCCCCCAGCAAACCATTGTTTTAACGAAAACCGCTGGTCAGCAACCTGGTTCTGGTCATTGCTGTCTAAGGTCTTCTGTAGCGACATGCATGGCGACAGCGGCAATGTGTCTCTAGACGGCTACGGCAACGGTCACGCCCAAAACAATAAGATCAATGGGTACAAGAGGAAAAATAATCCTGTTGCTCGTGCGGCACGCGTTTTAGCACATAGTTTTTCAAATGACGTAAAATCACGAAAGTTGATGTTTTAGACGACAACGCCAGCATTTAAATGTGAACTTTTTATTCTCAATTTTTACTCTTAAATTAAACCCCTCGTACCAATTCACTACTTGCACAATCCCATATTACACCTCTATTAGCCCCCCAAAACGTTTGCATAACCATTGTTTGCAATTTCTCCTGGGACATGTAAATGTCCCAAGAGAAGTCGAAAACAATGCCTATGCAGATTTGTTTTTTTTTTTGGGGGGGGGGGGGGGGTAAAAGAGGTGTATTATGGGATTTGTGCAAGTAGTGAATAGGTCATTTCCGAGTTCATGTCTGCCTCCTCTTGAAAGCGAGTCGAAGTGCGAAGTTTTTCTTATGAAAGTTAGTTTTCATTCATATGTAAAGTAGAACTAATTACCATCACATAAACTTCGCTTCGAAATGGCCTATTTAATTTTTGGATAATTCCCCCGCGTTCTACGACGTGAACGAGAATGAATAAACTCGAAAGACTTACGATAGTGCAAAGTCATATTTTGAGGTGACGTTTTCGTCGACGTTGACATCAAAGATGGTCTGGTCTCGAGCGAAAACGCAAGCAAACGCAAGTCTCTCGCCACCAAAATTAAAGTCGAAACGGAGATAGCGCCGGCGTCGCTCGTCGTTTTGAAAATTGATTTCATCTCAACTTGCGAATCTTAAGTTCCTTTACTTATTTTGTCGCTGCCATTTGTGTTAGCGTTGCTCGCCCAAGGTCCTCTCGAATAGACCTTTTTTTTGTTTTTACAGTTACGTACTTAGTTACCTGGCCTTTAAATGAAAGTGAGGCTGGAATTGACCTTGTTATGATGCAGACCTACCAGCTGTTCTTACATTAATGATATCGTTGTCATGCTAATAAGTAGGAATTTACATGGGCCAGGTAACTAAGCACACAACTGTAAAATGGTCGATTGAACGACTGACACATTTTTTCAGTTTATCCTCTTTTCTGTCTCTTTTAGGGGAAACTGTCAGTGTTGAAGTTATAGGAACGGTCAAAAATTTAATGGTGGGAGATAACAATCGGATGGAGCACCGTGACATTCAGTGAGGAGGATTGCAAGTGAGATTTCAAAAGTGGAGTTTCTTTCCGCCTGGCTAATTTCTTTAAAGGAATTTCTAAGTTCTCTTCTCTTCCGTGAAAGGGAACCGCTACTCTTACTACAAAATAAGTTTAAACCGAAGAAAATTGTTTTTAAAAAGTGCCTTTATATCGCAGGAAAACTGAATTTTAAAATCACTTACTTTTACTTTCAGAGGAATTTGAAAACAAAAGAGGGAATTCTTAAGGCGGCGAAATACGAGATACAAAAACCCTCAACTTTGCCCGCAAGATTGTTTCGTTGCAAGTTTGGGTCGATGTCTTCCATTTTTCACCTTGCATGATCAACTTGTCGCGCAACAAATGTTTTTGTTGCGGGTTGAAGAAAGTTGTTGCGAAAAGTAGAGCGCGGATCTACTCTGGGCAACAAATTTTGGCTTTGTTGCTCGTTTTTCATCAAGCTCACAACTTGTCGCGCAACAAATGTGCTCGTGTTCTAGCAAATCAACCAATCAACACCCTGCATTTCTTCAACCCGCAACAACTGTTTTTCTTGCGGGTCAAATTGATCACGCAAGATGAAAAACGCGAAACATCAACCAAAACTTGAAACGAAACAATGTTGCGCGACAAGTTCAGGGTTTTTGTATCTCGTCTTTCGCCGCCTTTAAACTGATTTGCTTCGGATACAAACGGTTACTTTGAAAATAAATTAAACTGATTTGCCTGTAAAGGTTATTTCCTGTGATTTAAAGTTACCTTTTTTGGTTGAATTGGAGGTTCCCTTTAACAACAAGTACAAGGCTAATTTTGGAGGACTCAGTGGTGTTGCTTGTCTAACTAGGTGATCTTTCTACCTTTCATTGCATTCTAAGGGCCGATTTACACGGTACGATTTTGTCGCATGCGACAACGGCTCACGACAGGCCCACGACATGATTTACGATTGTTGTGTACGTCAGAAAAAATGTCGTAGCATTTTAAAACATGTTTTACAACGCTGCGACAATCGTAAGTCACGTCGTAGGCCTG
>NC_090882.1:6530264-6537764 GCF_036669935.1 Montipora foliosa
CCGACCAACCATATCAAGCCCCTGATATTCTATCGTCAATATGACTTCATGACACACGATATCAGGCCCCGACCAACCATATCAAGCCCCTGATATTCTATCGTCAATATGACTTCATGACTCACCTTATCAGGCCCCGACCAACCGTATCAAGCCCCTGATATTCTATCGTCAATACGACTTCATGACACACCATATCAGGCCCCGACCAACCGTATCAAGCCCCTGATATTCTATCGTCAATACGACTTCATGACACACCATATCAGGCCCCGACCAACCATATCAAGCCCCTGATATTCTATCGTCAATATGACTTCATGACACACGATATCAGGCCCCGACCAACCATATCAAGCCCCTGATATTCTATCGTCAATGTGACTTCATGACACACGATATCAGGCCCCGACCAACCATATCAAGCCCCTGATATTCTATCGTCAATATGACTTCATGACTCACCATATCAGGCCCCGACCAACCGTATCAAGCCCCTGATATTCTATCGTCAATACGACTTCATGACACACCATATCAGGCCCCGACCAACCGTATCAAGCCCCTGATATTCTATCGTCAATATGACTTCAGTCGTTGTAAATTTCCTGAAGAATGTGGTCATTCGCCCATACGAAACAGAGCTGTGGCAACAAGACGATTAGTCAATCATGAAGTTCTGAACTGAAGTTGAGCGCCTTTTGAAAATCCGTCCACTACAACAGTAAACAGACTACAAGTACGCAAAATAAAATCTTGTGTCCCAGTGAGTTGCTAAGCAAGATTAAGACTAGGACCTCTGTCTTTACAAGCGTCCCACATGCCAATTGTGACTCAGACATAACGCATGATGGATGACGAATTGCTTGCAGCGTTAGCCTTGTGGTCACCAAAATCGGAATAATAAAGAATTGCGTAATTACCTCCTGTCGTTCTCTAAATCGGTATTAGTATTAAATGTGCAGTCGTCTGTACTTTAAGTCTCATTGGTAACAATGCGAAAGGTTAAAAAGCTACATTTTGGGTGTATTGTTTCCACAGAATGCAATTTCCTGTAGCGAAATTTAATAATATGCATCTTGTCACATTTAGCATCTTCAGACGTGACAACCGTTAACTACGGATCAGAGGCCACGCCGAGCGAAGTTGCGAGGCGATATCTGATATGATGATGAAAAATAAAACACAGCCGCTCTGGGATTAAGAATTTATTTTCATTTTGTTCATCATCGAACTGTTCGTGACTTGACCGTACGGAGGCCAAAAAGTGTTAAATATGACTGAGAAATCCTGCTGTTTGCTGGGGCCTGATATGGTTGGTCGGGGCTTTATATGGTTCGTCGGGGCTTGATATGGTAGGTCGGGGCTTGATATGGGGGGTGTAATATGGTTGGTAACGTTCCAGCCTTATATGCATAGGTTCCTGATGATGTAGACTTGCATTTGGCATATGGAACGAGGCGCCTCTAGATCGTAGGCGATAGTGATCTAAATTCCATTGACATCTCACCCAATGATTATTTTATTTCTCATCTAGACCAAAAGGACCCCTCTTCATTTCGTAGTTTGCGAAAAAAATGGCGATGAAGAGTTAATGCAGATGCTGTTGAAGCGAGGGGCGCGGACAAATCTTGGTGACGCCGTAAGTTTTGAGTTTTTTAACTCGTAGCGCAAAGACGAACCATAATAAACCTACAATGATCAGGAGAATTCAATTTCGATATGCTTTCAAGCCAGCCGAGGTTTAAAAGCGAAATTTTGCACATCGATGTTCTGAAACCCAAAAGTTAAAATTAAACTCTCCTCGAATATTACCCAAAGCCGACTTTCACTTTCTGACTTCTGGCCCCAGTTGTTCAAAGGCTGGATAAGTTTATCCAGTGGATGAGTAACAGTCTCCTGCATAAAATATCCTTTACGTTAAACGTTGACCGACTGGAAGTTTTCGTACACGTCTTGACTTAGATGTGCTTAAAGTGAGCATATTTACGCTTACATGAGCAATTAATAAAATCTTTGCCACAGATTGAAACTGTTGGACAGTGGCGTAATTCAGGGCCGTATCCAGTATCAGGCAATCCAAGGCACCTGCGTCAGTCTTTTTTTTTTTCAGGATTTTTTTTTTATAATGCAGGATACCAGTGCTGTGTTTAAATGCAGGCATCAAAATCATTCTTAATACCTGCGAAGAGAATTTAACCACGGGCATTGCCTCAGTCATATTTTGTTCAGACTAATGTCCATGCGTATCCCGGCACCATACAAAGTTTTCCTGCTAATATAATTGGGTTCAGAGGTTTTGCAGATTTCTATATGGGCAAAATTTGGAGAGTTGGCATGCGACGGCACTCAGTTCGAATTCGCGTGCATTTCTGGATATAAGTGCATTCCCCAACACTATTTTGATCGATGGTCGAGTTATGACTATATTTCTGACGAGCTTTTTTTTTGTTAAAACTGTTTCTTTTTCCAGTTCTGTTTCACTCCTCTTCATTTGGCAGCTGAGCGAGGGAATCTTCAGGCTGTCAAGACATTAGTAAAACATGGAGCTGAAATTATGATGAAAAACAAAGTAAGTTCGTACATCTGTTTGTGTAACACCATTAACGACACAAGAAATTGTCTACTCTTCGATTCACACGAGTTCCGAACACAATTAACGAACTACGCATGTCCGACGCACCCAACTCGGCTTAGGCCCCTACTTTGCAAAAGCAAACTACAACCCGGTCTCTTTTCACATTTCTCGTTAAATTGCAAATCTCCTATTCTCCATGTCCGGCTCTTAATTTTCTCGTGTCCAAATCCAGGTATGAAATAAATGTATTTATCAAAAACTGAACTACGGATATCAGATTTCCAGCATTGTCATTGGCTCGCCGAACACAGGCTATCAGTTCATATACCTGCTGAACCTAATATGGTCAAGAAACGCGTCAGCAATTACGCGAGCTGAAAACATTTTTGCAGCTCTGAGAAAAAAATGGCCGACAAAAGCCGTTTTGGACCGGAATTGAGCGAGGCAGAAATCGATGCTTTAGTGGCAGAGTTGTTGATCCTGGAGTTTGTAATGAAACAATTATTCTACTCGGGCAGTCGGGCTTGCTGAATGTAAAGTGTTTTTAACCATCTCGGTGCTACGCGCCGCGTTGGTTATCTATCACTTCATATCCAGCGCCTACTCGTAGAATAATTGTTAAATGATTTGAAGTGCGGCCTATAGACGAACGGTATAAGTGATCACCGCACTTAACTGGACACTTTAAACAATTGTCTCTAATAGACACCTGAAAAATTCTGGTGCTTTCAACGGGATTCGAACCCATGACCTCTGTGACGCTGGTGCAGTTCTGTACCAAGTGCTGCTGAGCTCTGAATCCACTCAATTTGTCAATTTTTGGGCTCATATATTCCCTTGGCTTCATAGCTCAGTTGGTACAGAATCGTCCCGTTATCTCAGAGGTCATTGATTCGAATCCCGGTTAAAATTAAAAGCACCTGATGAGTGATCATTTCTTCCATTCACATATATAATTTTAAATTGCCTATTAAGTCGAACAGAGTAGCTGAATCTATCTTTTCTTAAAGTCTGTCTTTCTATCTGCTTGTGCAACTAAATGTTGGATCCGTCTTTGTATTTCGTTTTAAGAGCGACGAAACGCCTCTAGCAATGGCTCGGAAGAAAAAGCATAACTCCGTGGTAACCTTCCTCATTCAGGAGATCACGGGTAAGGTCAGTTTGGATGTCGATAACAACGCACAAGTGAGCTTCTCAGGGGAACAAGGTGAGTTGATTTTAATATCCGTTGTTAATATCTGTGGTCTAGTGTTGCTACGCTAGGGTAAGAGCTCTCATAAAGAAAGGTAACCTCTTGTTTCCATGGCCCAAAATAACGTTGGACAGCTCGTGAATACGTTTTTGTCATGTTTTTCGCTTTCTGTAGATTTTACCCCCATTACTGAAGAAAAAGACGAGAGAATCGAGGTCCAGTACAGTTTGACACGAAACAGTGCTTTTGATGTCAGCACTAATATAATACAGCGTTAGGCATCCTGAAAGAGAAGTTAATCTGGGTTCGGCAAGGTTACATCTCTAAACACTTTCTTCGTTAATTTTCATTTTAAGTTGGTTTATTGCATGTATGTATTTTACATTGCAAGCATTGTTATCTATGTCTCTAGAGATTGGTTGCAAACCACCTGTATTGGGGGTACTGCTACAGTGACGATAAATTACTATTCTTTCCTTTGTTTTTGCATCAAGGTCATCGAGTGTCGTCCATTGTTTTGAATACATAAAACGTAAGCGTTCACGGGAAATCTCTCTGTTTTGCTTTCCGCCTCATTACAAACAAGAATAGGGAGCTTACGAAGCGACGACGCCGACGGCAACGACGACGCTACTAAACAGTAGGTTTAATCAGCAAAAACAATGGCTCTGCACGCTCTGATCGTGCGTTTTACATTTGTGTACATTTCTTTGCCGTCATCTCCTAAATGACGACGTGAAATGACCATATTGCTGGTTTTCACTCACGTGATCAAAAGCCATGTTTTTCAACGAAAACAAAAGGAGGCGTTTGCATAACAATAGAGTTAAATTCCCAGAGGATTTGGTCGGGGCACCAACATGGCCGCCTTTTCTTTGTTTAGGGCACCAACATGGCGGTCGTGACGTCATGTGAAAACCGAGAATTCAAGGTTCTGTGGAGGACGTTAGCACATGACGATGAATTTTCAGTTCTCTCTCTACGCTTCCAACTCACTCATACCAGTTTAATTCCTCGACAGTTACTACACATTTTTAACGCGAAACTACTCGAAGTAGTTTCTTAGTGATATGAATAACGCGAACTTGTAGTTTTAAATAAAGTCCTCGTAGCCGTCGTCGTCCTCGTTTCGTAAGCTCCCTAATATTTAAGAAACTACGACGGCTACGGTATCGACAAACTCACTTCAAAATAAACTTTTTCGCTGTTGTAAGTATTTTCCGATTTTTCAATCTTGTTGATGTTATACGATATATGGGCAGAGTATCCTATGGATTGGCATGGGAATTTTTGAAGATAAATAGAGAATAAACGATTCATTGTTGTGTGCTGACGCTGTTGTCAAAATCTTAAATATGGTTATTCTCTTGTTTTGCAGAGTTCGACGAGGAAGTGACCGAAGTGTACTGTAATGCATGCCTCACGTGCAGCACGGCCATGTTTTCTTCTTTCAACCGATAATATTACGGAATTTAAGAAACGAAGACGACCACGACACGTCAACGACAACGCCACAAAACCATTATTTCATAGGTTAAAGAGGAAAAATAATCGTGCTGCACGTGCGCACGCATTTTAGCACAGCGGTAATCTGCATAATTAACTGCATTACTTCACCCAGTGATTGGTTCAAAGTTCTCGCGCTACTTTTTCAACCAATCAGAATTGAAAACAAAACCAATCGCGGCTTGCGCGTGCACATTTTCCCGCGCTTTGTGTCGGCTTACGTGTAATTACTTCGAGTTTTGATTGGTTTACTGGATTGTCTCCGTCCTTTTTGATTGCCCAAAGTAATTACTTTGGTTTTGGTTTTACGACACTTATTTGAAAACCGCTCTAGCGAGTCAGTTATTAGCCGTCAAAAACTGATAAATTCTTAGGTGCCAGGAGCGCTAACGATCCCATAGGTGGTTGCAACCAATAACAATGTTACAATGTACAACTGCTGGTGGACGAACAAAAGGAAGTAATGAGATACCTTTTGTTACTTTTCGTCCCGTGAAAACCACATATGCATTAGTTGTAAAATTTCGAATTTTCAAAGCATCGTTGCTCAGGGATTATCTAGTATATCTCGTTCAAAATTTCAGAGATAACTCATTATGCAATCCATTTTCAAATCTGGGGTGATTGATTAGAAAACGATAGAAAACCTAAAAATAAAGATTGCCCTATGGGTGGTTTGCAACCAATCCCTAGAGACACAGATAACAGTGCTGCAATGTACAATTGCTGGTGGACGAACAACAGGAGCTAATGACAAATCTTTTGCTTTCGTCCACCAACATGGCGGCTATGACGTAACGTGAAAACCACCTAAAGTCTGCTTACGAGCCAGTGGCCTATCACGCCGGAGCCTATCCCCGGTTTCCGTAGCATGAAGCGACTAGGAGTATTTCTACACCCCCCTGGATGGGATGCAAGTCCGTCGCAGGGCTACCCCCAGCATTAAATTCGCCAGTACCCATTTATACACCTGGGTGGAGAGAGGCACCGTGAGAGAAAAATGTCTCTCCCAAGAACACAACACAATGTCCCCGGCCAGGACCCGAACCCGAATCAAAACCGAAGGGACTTTAAAGCTATAAACACTCAATCGCTGTCGCCTGGTCGTTGCGGCTCAACGACTTGGCGATAAAGCAAGCCACGCTGTCGTTGTCGATTTGGCAGAGCGATCAAAATTTGAACCATATTTCAAGGTCGTACCAGTCTCTTAGATTCTTTATTTTGGCCTTTATTTCGTTCACTTGCGAAAGGAAAGAATAAAACATCAATTCGTTTCTTCTTCAATCTACATATAGGAATATATTATAGCAAAATTTTTGCTCGTAGAAAATGTGAGTATACATGAAACATTGTTGCAACTCACTCGCATTTCTTCCGCAATTTTTTCCCATACGTTGGCTTTCACCTTTTCATTTTTATAATCCTTTTAAGACATGTCATTAAGGACGGGGTACATTTGGAAGCTATTAATAAGAGCTTCTTCAAACGACGCCTGTGAATTTAGTGATAGCGACTTAACGATTCCACGTGCTACAGCGAATTCGCTGAATGCCCTGCAACGACGTAGCGACATGCCTTAGTAACCTGGCAATCTAATCTCTAAGCCGTAGCGACAGAAAAACCTTAAACAGAAATGACCAGAACCAGGTTGCTGACCAGCGGTTTTCGTTAAAACAATGGTTTGCTAGGGGGTGCTCAGTCTCGCGGGCTCAGAAAACCTGGTTGTGGTCATTGTTATTTAAGGTCTTCCGTAGCGACATGGCGACAACGACAATGTGTCTCTACGACCACGCCAAAAATAATAAGATCAATGCGGCACGCGTTTAAGCACATAGTTTTCCAACGTAAAATCACGAAAGTTGATGTTTTAGACGACAACGCGAGCATTCAAATGCGAACTAACTTTTTATTCTCTGTTTTTTACTCTTAAATTAAACCCCTCGTACCAAAAGGCCATTTACGAGTTCATGTCTGCCTCCTCTTCAAAGTGAGGCTAAGTGCGAAGTTTTTGTGATGGTAATTAGTTCCACTTTACATATGAATGAAAACTAATTTTCATAAGGAAAGCTTCGCACTTAGACTCGCTTTGAAGAGGAGGCAGAAAGAACTCGGAAATGGCTTATTTAATTTTTGGATAATTCGCCCACATTCTATAACGTGAACGAGAATGAATAAACTCGAAAGACTTACGATAGTGCAAAGTCATATTTTGAGCTAACGTTTT
>NC_090882.1:6542764-6545264 GCF_036669935.1 Montipora foliosa
GAGATTCTTTCGAATGAAGAGCCAATTTGTAATTTGGAAAGCCGACAGAGCGAAGGGCGGATGTCAACGAAGTCGGGTCGAAACCACACAAAAGGCTCCTCGAGTTGTGGCAGTTGGAATACGATTCCTGGTATGATCTGAGGACAGGGACTTCCCGTTGTTGTGGTCGGGCTTGAATTCGCCAGCAAAATGTGACCGGCTTGGAAGTGATGTCCCAAAAGAGCTTATGGTTTACGAGGCCACTTAAGCAAAAAAAAGCCACTATAAGTCAACTGAAGGGCATCGCGTTGCCGAGTGATGGAGCTTGTAGATTTAGATGTAGGTCTCGGAGCACGACCGGCCACAACCAGATGAAATAAGGTTGAAGTTTGTTTTTGTTAAGGCGGAAAAACGGAGTACTCGCAGAAGAACTCGCAAGTCAGGTTAACATCGTCTTAAACTCGGCCCACTCAGAAGCAAGAGCCGGTTACAATGAACCTCTTTAGCTCGTACGTTTTGTTTTCCCATTGCAGACCACGTGATGTTCTCAAGGGAATTTTCCTTTTGATTTTCATAACTTATGGATACATAGCACGTGCATAAGAGGACATTTGAAAGAAACGGTTTTCCTATAGTTACATCACGTGGTCTTAGATGGGAAAACAAAACGTACAAGCTGAAGAGGTCCATTAACGATCACTATGCACACCTGACTCTTAAAGCCGAGGAGGTCACTGATTGTTATTAGCTAGAGAGATTTAGCTTTGCTTTTACGGCAACTGGTAATCGCCCGGCTGAAATTTGCTTTTTTCAAAAAAGGATCGGAAGAAACTCAGAAACTCAAAGAAACTAAGCGAACCCTTCGTGGGTTCAAATCCCACCCTGGTCAGAGTTTTTCTCTGTCCTTGTGTGGGTCCATTTGCATTAGTAGGGTTAACGCTCACATGATTCATATGGGGTACAAAACTAACACCTCACATTACACTCTAATCAGTTAAGTCTGTTGAAATTTATAGTGCTACACGGCCAACGTTTGTAAAAACGTAATCCTTCCTTGCGCTCGGATAAAGGCTGTTTTTGCTCAGAATCATCTTAATGGTGATGTAAAGATAACTTTATCAGTAAAAGAATTCCACATTACCATTTTCGAGTTTTAAACTTTACAATAACGTGACATAGGCCCTTTAAATTATTTGATCTAATTCTAGCCATTATTCTAGCCAAATGAATTTCTGCAAGAGATGGAAGAAGCTCGTTTGATATTAGCTCATTTGTTGCCTTTAAGCCACAGACGATCAAGGAGAAAGATAAATTACTAAGAAGACTTTTGTGCTTTAATGAGAAGCAGCAGGAGGCCATTCCCCGTTTTCAATTTCACGTAAACACATGTTAAATTTCCATGGTCGTGAATTTTTATGTACCTGTGCGTACTTAAACTTTAATTGTCTTTACTTGCGGAATTAAAACGATGCATAAAATTTCGCGCGTGAACGTAAAAGTTTAACCTCATACATCGTCTCTGTTTTATTTAAGTACGTAAAGCCAATTAAAGTTTACGTACGCATAGGCGCGTAAAAGTTCCAGCTTAAGCGAGGCTTAACTTTTGCGTTCACGCGCAAAACGCGCGAAATTTTATGCGAAGTCTCGATTTCATTTACTCACGCAAAGGCAATTAAAGTTTACGTACGTGCTCGTGCATAAATATTCGGGACAGTGGAAATCCACCTTTTGTCGAGTGGAGCGTCATTGACTGCCAAAACTGAAGGTTCTTATCAAGTAGATGGCATATTTGAAACACAAAACGGATGTTTAGGAAGGTAACTCCGAATTGAAATTTGCTCAGCATTCAGCATTGAAACTGAGCTCTGCATGATGTGTCTACACAGCTGTTTGACACACAAGATTCCACTCACTTGACAGTTCTGCATACAGAATTCGGATATTTGTTCAGAGCAGGGACAACAAAGTAATTTGATTTCCGAATGATCGTATTTGACGGCAAAAGAATCTGTTTTCGGTATAGGACGTTTTCAGCCAATCTCTAGGGACACCAATAAGAATAGAGAAATGAACGACTTCTGGTGGACGAACAAAAGAAGCTAATGAGAGATCTTTTGTTTTCGTCCACCAACTTGTGGGCGATGACGTTATTCTTTTAGGAACGATTTTTTTTCGTGGTCTCCCTCAGTTGAACGATTCGAGTAAAGTAATGATTGAGTCTCAGTTTCAGCTGCTTGACGCGTGAATTCGTCACCAGCATTCACCCCGCCCACTCTTCGGCCTACGCAGCGTTTGAAAGCCTCTTTGACAGAAAAAAAACAACTCTGCGTCAAACTTTCATCGCAAAACCGATACATCACTAAGGTATAAACAAGTGAACTTGACAAAAGCACGTATTTCATAAGGCCTTTTCTTTACTTATATGAGCTGAGGATAAGTGCTTATTATACAAAAAAAAAGAAGCTCTTAACGATCTTCTGTATGCAAAAATCTTCTGTGTGCATGTGGATTTTGTGGGGTA
>NC_090882.1:6549271-6599271 GCF_036669935.1 Montipora foliosa
CTAACAAGCAAAAGTCACCGCACGAACTGTTGTTTCGTTCTCTATTTTCGAATTCCCCATAATACACTTTGTTTGCCCCCAAATTTTGCATAAAGCATTGTTTTCAAATCCTCTTGGGAATATGCAGTGTCCCCAAGAGCATTTGAAAACAATAGTTTATGCAAAATTTGGGGGGCAAACAAAGTGTATTATGGGGAATTCGAAAATAGAGAATCGAATTTTTCCTCGCCCTTCCTCGCGCTCGTTCTCAGATCAACTGCGCATGCGTAAACGAACTGACTTCCGTTTGAGAAAAAGCTAAATTTCCGGCGGTCTTGAAATTGAATTTTTTTTTTTACATGGCACGTTTCACCCCCACATACAGAATATAGCTAAGCATTGATTTTTTCAAATCATCTTTTTTGAAAAAATTATTGGTATTTCAGTATCGTTTATGTCTTTAAAAAGAACGTTTTTTCAAAATAAAGAGAAAAACCATGCTTGGCTGGATGCAAAAACGAATACAAATTATCAAACCTTCGATTAAATACTCAGATTGCGTAGCACGGAGACAAATTTAGAGTTTTCTTTTATTGGTCACGTGACAACGGGCGTGGCATAATGACGTCATATTTAGGGTCATTGGCTTACAAAAGTTAAAAACTGACCAAAATAATGCTAAATTCTCTGAAATTACTTAACCATACATCCTTAGCAAAGCACCCCAAAAATACGCCAGTGGGCCCTTAAACCTCTTGTTTTGTGATGTTCTCGAAGCCGTCGTCCTTGTCCTTGCTTAAGGTCCCTAATGTGAAATTGCCAAATTTGAGGTTTTATGGACAACGTCAGCACTTGGACATAAATGATTTTCTCCCCTAAATTAAGCTCCGTTCATAGCGGTTTCATTCCTGAGTGACTGCTACACCTTTGTCATATTAAAAGCCTTGGAATAGTCTCGAAGTGATTGCAATAACACGAATTTATGTTTTTAGATGACGTTCTCGTTCCCGTTCCCATCGTCGTTGCTAAAGTGCTTAATTTAATTAACCCTTTAACACCCAACCGGCCTAACCGGCCAGACCTAGTATTTTACTGTAAGGCTAGACGATTTTTACTTGTCAATGGGTTAAGCAACGACAACGGCGACGGAAACGAGAACGTCATCTCAAAATATAAATTCACATTATTGTAATCACTTCGAGACCATTTCAACCTTTTTAATGTGACAAGGGTGTGGCAGTTCTCAAAAATGACACTGTTTGGATCAGCGCTTAATTTAGGGGAGAAAATTAAATTTATCCTCAAAGGAAAGGAAAGGAAAGGAAAGGAACTTTATTTAAGTGTCTAGTCGTTCTAGCCCTGGAGCGCTAATTGGGGACACTGTAAACTGACATGAACAATGAAAGTAAATCAAGTCAAATGTTGGTTTTTGAGGAGAGGGGAAACCGGAGTACCCGAGAAAACCTCTGGTGTACAGAGTAGAGAACCAACAAACTCAACCCACATGACGCCGAGTCCGGGAATCGATCGACCTGGGCCACATTGGTGGGAGGCGAGTGCTCTCACCACTGCGCCATCCCTGCACCCCAAGTGCTGACGTTCTTTCTAAAATGTTCTTGCTAAAACCTCAAATTTGGCTATTTCACGACGGCAAAGAAATGGAAAAGAGTGAAAAACGCACGTGCAGAGCGTGCAAAGCAATTAGGGAGCTTAAGCACGTGCATTTTTGAGACAGAGACGGCAACCGGAAGAGAACATGTCGCGCGCCAGGGCAGTGGTGTCTCCCAGATTTTTATACTATCATCTCTAATGGAGAAAGATACTTAGCACTGTAAATGTGGTTTGTGAAGACAAATTGGATGGGAAACAGCTCATTACGGTTGCCGTCCGCGTCTCCAAAACGTGCGTGCTTAAGCTCTCTATTGTTTTTGCCACTGAATATGCACATTTTTGACGTTTTTGTTGCCGTCGCCGTTGTCATTGCTTTTCGTAGTAAAATCGTCTGGCGTCAGAAACCCGTGAGCCGGAGCCTACAACTCCATTGTGTTCGTGTCACGGCGTTTTCACAGACCAATTTACCAGTTTTTCTCTATCCTTGTGTGGGCCCATTTCCATAGTAGTGCTAATGCTCACATGGTTCATATGGGGTACAAAACTAGCACTTCACATTACACTCTAATCAGTTAAGTCAATTTATTTTTAGATTGAATTTCCCATGAATGAAACTCCCACAGGAGTCCGATGACCAATTACAAGAAACAAACCAGACGTCATTGGGTCACCGAAGCGGAACTGCCTTTGTTTTTTTCGGTGGTCTAAAAATAGATCGGTCTGTAAAAATGCCGCAACATTAGGCCAATATGGGAGTTGTAGGGTCACATAGGCCCAGTATGAGAGTTGTAGGGTGACATAGGCCCAGTATGAGAGTTTCAGGGTGCATTGGCCCAGTATGGGAGTTTGGTGTAGGGTTTTACATAGGCCCAGTATGGGGAGTTGTATTGTGACATAGGCCCAGTATGGGAGTTGGAGGGTGACAATGGCCTCAGTATGGAAGTTGTAGGGGTTACATAGGCCCAGGTATAGGAGTTGAATTGTGACATAGGCCCAGTATGGGAGTTGTAGGGTGACAACTGGCCCAGTATGGGAGTTGTGGGGTTACATAGACCCAGTAATGGGAGTGTGAATTGTCAAATATAGGCCCAGTACCTATGGAGTTGTATGTTGACATAGGCCCGGTATATGGGAGTTGTTATGGGTGCATTTCAGGCCCAGTATGGGAGTTTGTAGGTTGCATGGCCCAGTATGGGAGTTGTAGGTTTACATAGGCCCAGTATGGGAAGTTGTATTGTGACATAGGCCCAGTATGGGAGTTGTAGGAATGACATTGGCACAGTATGGGAGATGTAGGGTGACATTGGCCCAGTACTGGGAGATGTAGGGTGACATTGACCCAGTACGGGAGTTGTAGGCTCGGGTCATGGGTTCCAGCTGGTGTTAGGCAGTCCGAGAGTAAAATCTGTTAAGTCTCATTCCCAGGAGTCAATGGGTTATAAACTGCGATGATGATCTCCAGCTCTCATTTGACGATAAAAAGTTGCATCCAACAGTTTTTCTGTCACGTAAAAAGCACAAGCATCTACGATGTTCTTAAAAGTCCCTATGACAATTATTTTTTCCCCGTTTTCTCGTTTAAACATTTATAATGTCTGGAGTGGAGTACTTAAAAGCATTTTCCCTCATAGTGTACCCATGCATTTTAGCGGGCCGAGTAAATTGGGTCCTGGTAACTAATGACATCAAAGAATCAAGAATGTAATTCCCTTCTGAATAGCCAGAACATTCACAGCATCCAAAGGGTAACTATTGTTCTACATTTCTATAAAGACTTAACAAAAGCTCTAGATTTTTAACATTCCTTTCTGAAGAGCAGCGATCAAGTTACTTCTTTGACATCCTTAGTTACCAGGGCCCAACTAGCTCCGCCAAAATTTTTTCATATTAATCAAACGCCTGCTAAAATGTGTGGATACACCATGAGGGAAAATTTTTCAAGTACTATACTACAGACACTATAGATATGTAAATGAATTTTAAAAAATGGGGAAAAAAACAAGCATCATAGGGATTTCAATAACTTGCTGTCACAATATATGAAGTGTAACTTGTTCAGGGGTGGGGATCCACAATTTTTTCTTATGGAGGGGGTGCACACCCCTGCACCCTCCCAATAGATCCACCCCAGTTGTTATTAACAATAATACCTTATCTTTTTTAAGTCTCAAATATATACAGACATAAAATGCAATAAACCAACAGAAATTAACTGTTTAGTTGTCTTCATAAGAGGGCAATAAACAAGGGGCAGGGAAATGTAGAGGGAGAACAACAGGCCTGCGGATAAGTTTGTAAGGCAGGGTGTCAACAAGGAATTCCAGCGGGTCAAATTTCCACAGCTCCCACCAAACAGTTATAAAGTTTTCTATAATTTTGTTGGGTCATGAAGATGACCTTGTAGGATTTTTGACCCGAGGCTCCCTCTTTTCTGAAACACTGGAACAAATTCATGCCACACATGATTCTAAGGCATGACACTAGTGGAATGTTTTGTACTCCGAGAACTGTACCACATATGCTAATATTCATTGAGAAACTAATCACCCCAAACAAAAATTTAAATATCTCTTTTTATATACATTGAAATTATTAACAACCTGATTGTCTCTTCCACCTTTCCTTTGCAGAGAGAATATGTTATGAAAATAGGAAAAGGTCATTATTTGGAGGGTGATAAAAGAGGAAGAATGTCATTGAGCTTAGTTGGGAAAAGGGAAGGCTACAACAATTTGTATAGATTGTTTGGATGGGTAGGGTGGGATAACCTCGACAATGCTCTAGTCATTTGAGCATCACCCTTCCCCGTTGCATTAAAATTAATAATGAAATAGCAATTGTCATTGAATAATGCTCTAAAATTTGTTGTAAATATCTGAATCTTGCACCCATCCAAGCTGGTTTCAAGATAACCATCTGCCAATATACAGCACAATGTCTGTGTTTCACTCCCTTGAGTGATAAGCCAAAGCAAAAGTTTAAAAATCCATAGTAGTGGAAATGGAAATTCATACCAACAATTTCCTGTCACATTCTTGGCTAATCCGTCAGAAATCAAACCAAGTTATGGCTCAGTATGAAAGTGCCTATGAAATGAAAAATAGACAAAGCTTATTGTTACATTTTCAGATTGATCTGCCAGTGGAACTACTGATGACGTCATCAATTAGCTAATTTACATAACAAAAAAAAACTCAAAACAGAAAAGGCCATTCTTTAGAAACGATTTTAATAACCCTTTCAAGTAGGCATGAATTATGTTAAATTCTACTCAGTTAGTGGTCGAACTTAGTATAGCACACAACTTTAAGCAAGCTTTAAGAACATGTTAAGAACGTTGTCGTAAAAAGATAAAAACGACGTCTCAGTCCGAACATTGGACGTTCTTAGATTTTAAAAAAGGCGTATGCATGGTTATGATCTTTCCTTATTAAACCTGGCCCAGAATTTTCAGCTTTCCTGTCCACTGGCACAGTGTCGTTTTGTCAACGGCAACTTTATTTCTCGGATAACCTTACTCAACACTTTGTAAAAACCCTCAAACACTCACTTGGAAGCCCTTTGCTCACCTCCGTACAAACTCAAGTTCTCAAGCGTCTTAAATTACTAGATCAAATACGTTTTTTCCACAAGGTAAGAATCCAAAGAACAATGAGGTTTTATTGCACAAAAGTTACCCTACCGCAGCCTCCTTTGCGGCGACTCGGCGCACTGCTACATAGTTGCGTGACTTCGCCATGTATGTTGTTTAAAAAATCATGTGAGACGCAGCGCAAACACAGAAGTAAAAGAAACAAACAAAAAGTTATTGTAATAACTGCACACAAAATCGCCACCGAAGTTCAGCGGGCCTACACATGGCCAAGGGCAGCTTGGGAAGGAAAAGTATTGTTTCAAACATAGTGACGTGCACATACATCTAAAACAGCAGGTAAGTTCGAAATTAATAAGTGCGAGTTGTCTCTTCAGAAGCTCCCAGTCTGGCATCATAAAGCTAGAATGGTGGGTAGAGGAAAGCCTTTGAAAGAAACCAAAGGTGAGAGATGATTTCACACTGATCTCACGCAAAACGTGCTTCGTGCAGTTCACAAGTGAGGTTATCTCTCTTACCGTTCTGAAGACATTCCAAGTCCTATTACTGATATGTCGCTAAGTTTTGCTTCATAACAAATACAGGCAACCAAGTTTTTCCTTAATAGGACTGGACGGCTCAACACTTATAAAAAAACTTATTACAACTACCGCTAACCTTTCCATTTGTGGAGACAACAGAATTACCCACAAGGCATTTCCAACCCAATGTAACATAAAAACAAGACGCTACAAATAGCCTGCACTTTGTTCGATAGTTTAGCTTTCGATCCATACTAATTAGGCTATTGTACGACTTGTATTTCCTATTTTTTTAGCCTTCCGAAGTTCGACCAAAAAATCGGCGATTTTTGAAAATTTTCCTTTGGTCCCCCCTTTGCTACTTTGCGAAAAATGGCCATTTTCGATACTTTTAGAAAAAGTGTTATTTCTCGTCTAATAGGTGTTTTTTCATGCGGTTTTTTGCATAGTTCAAATCTACAATAGTTTAGCTTTCGATCCATACTAATTAGGCTATTGTACGACTTGTATTTCCTATTTTTTTAGCCTTCCGAAGTTCGACCAAAAAATCGGCGATTTTTGAAAATTTTCCTTTGGTCCCCCCTTTGCTACTTTGCGAAAAATGGCCATTTTCGATACTTTTAGAAAAAGTGTTATTTCTCGTCTAATAGGTGTTTTTTCATGCGGTTTTTTGCATAGTTCAAATCTACAATAGTTTAGCTTTCGATCCATACTAATTAGGCTATTGTACGACTTGTATTTCCTATTTTTTTAGCCTTCCGAAGTTCGACCAAAAAATCGGCGATTTTTGAAAATTTTCCTTTGGTCCCCCCTTTGCTACTTTGCGAAAAATGGCCATTTTCGATACTTTTAGAAAAAGTGTTATTTCTCGTCTAATAGGTGTTTTTTCATGCGGTTTTTTGCATAGTTCAAATCTACAATAGTTTAGCTTTCGATCCATACTAATTAGGCTATTGTACGACTTGTATTTCCTATTTTTTTAGCCTTCCGAAGTTCGACCAAAAAATCGGCGATTTTTGAAAATTTTCCTTTGGTCCCCCCTTTGCTACTTTGCGAAAAATGGCCATTTTCGATACTTTTAGAAAAAGTGTTATTTCTCGTCTAATAGGTGTTTTTTCATGCGGTTTTTTGCATAGTTCAAATCTACAATAGTTTAGCTTTCGATCCATACTAATTAGGCTATTGTACGACTTGTATTTCCTATTTTTTTAGCCTTCCGAAGTTCGACCAAAAAATCGGCGATTTTTGAAAATTTTCCTTTGGTCCCCCCTTTGCTACTTTGCGAAAAATGGCCATTTTCGATACTTTTAGAAAAAGTGTTATTTCTCGTCTAATAGGTGTTTTTCATGCGGTTTTTTGCATAGTTCAAATCTACAATAGTTTAGCTTTCGATCCATACTAATTAGGCTATTGTACGACTTGTATTTCCTATTTTTTTAGCCTTCCGAAGTTCGACCAAAAAATCGGCGATTTTTGAAAATTTTCCTTTGGTCCCCCCTTTGCTACTTTGCGAAAAATGGCCATTTTCGATACTTTTAGAAAAAGTGTTATTTCTCGTCTAATAGGTGTTTTTTCATGCGGTTTTTTGCATAGTTCAAATCTACAATAGTTTAGCTTTCGATCCATACTAATTAGGCTATTGTACGACTTGTATTTCCTATTTTTTTAGCCTTCCGAAGTTCGACCAAAAAATCGGCGATTTTTGAAAATTTTCCTTTGGTCCCCCCTTTGCTACTTTGCGAAAAATGGCCATTTTCGATACTTTTAGAAAAAGTGTTATTTCTCGTCTAATAGGTTTTTTTCATGCGGTTTTTTGCATAGTTCAAATCTACAATAGTTTAGCTTTCGATCCATACTAATTAGGCTATTGTACGACTTGTATTTCCTATTTTTTTAGCCTTCCGAAGTTCGACCAAAAAATCGGCGATTTTTGAAAATTTTCCTTTGGTCCCCCCTTTGCTACTTTGCGAAAAATGGCCATTTTCGATACTTTTAGAAAAAGTGTTATTTCTCGTCTAATAGGTGTTTTTTCATGCGGTTTTTTGCATAGTTCAAATCTACAATAGTTTAGCTTTCGATCCATACTAATTAGGCTATTGTACGACTTGTATTTCCTATTTTTTTAGCCTTCCGAAGTTCGACCAAAAAATCGGCGATTTTTGAAAATTTTCCTTTGGTCCCCCCTTTGCTACTTTGCGAAAAATGGCCATTTTCGATACTTTTAGAAAAAGTGTTATTTCTCGTCTAATAGGTGTTTTTTCATGCGGTTTTTTGCATAGTTCAAATCTACAATAGTTTAGCTTTCGATCCATACTAATTAGGCTATTGTACGACTTGTATTTCCTATTTTTTTAGCCTTCCGAAGTTCGACCAAAAAATCGGCGATTTTTGAAAATTTTCCTTTGGTCCCCCCTTTGCTACTTTGCGAAAAATGGCCATTTTCGATACTTTTAGAAAAAGTGTTATTTCTCGTCTAATAGGTGTTTTTTCATGCGGTTTTTTGCATAGTTCAAATCTACAATAGTTTAGCTTTCGATCCATACTAATTAGGCTATTGTACGACTTGTATTTCCTATTTTTTTAGCCTTCCGAAGTTCGACCAAAAAATCGGCGATTTTTGAAAATTTTCCTTTGGTCCCCCCTTTGCTACTTTGCGAAAAATGGCCATTTTCGATACTTTTAGAAAAAGTGTTATTTCTCGTCTAATAGGTGTTTTTTCATGCGGTTTTTTGCATAGTTCAAATCTACAATAGTTTAGCTTTCGATCCATACTAATTAGGCTATTGTACGACTTGTATTTCCTATTTTTTTAGCCTTCCGAAGTTCGACCAAAAAATCGGCGATTTTTGAAAATTTTCCTTTGGTCCCCCCTTTGCTACTTTGCGAAAAATGGCCATTTTCGATACTTTTAGAAAAAGTGTTATTTCTCGTCTAATAGGTGTTTTTTCATGCGGTTTTTTGCATAGTTCAAATCTACAATAGTTTAGCTTTCGATCCATACTAATTAGGCTATTGTACGACTTGTATTTCCTATTTTTTTAGCCTTCCGAAGTTCGACCAAAAAATCGGCGATTTTTGAAAATTTTCCTTTGGTCCCCCCTTTGCTACTTTGCGAAAAATGGCCATTTTCGATACTTTTAGAAAAAGTGTTATTTCTCGTCTAATATTTTTTTTTATGCGGTTTTTTGCATAGTTCAAATCTACAATAGTTTAGCTTTCGATCCATACTAATTAGGCTATTGTACGACTTGTATTTCCTATTTTTTTAGCCTTCCGAAGTTCTACCAAAAAATCGGCGATTTTTGCTACTTTGCGAAAAATGGCCATTTTCGATACTTTTAGAAAAAGTGTTATTTCTCGTCTAATAGGTGTTTTTTCATGCGGTTTTTTGCATAGTTCAAATCTACAATAGTTTAGCTTTCGATCCATACTAATTAGGCTATTGTACGACTTGTATTTCCTATTTTTTTAGCCTTCCGAAGTTCGACCAAAAAATCGGCGATTTTTGAAAATTTTCCTTTGGTCCCCCCTTTGCTACTTTGCGAAAAATGGCCATTTTCGATACTTTTAGAAAAAGTGTTATTTCTCGTCTAATAGGTCTTTTTTCATGCGGTTTTTTGCATAGTTCAAATCTACAATAGTTTAGCTTTCGATCCATACTAATTAGGCTATTGTACGACTTGTATTTCCTATTTTTTTAGCCTTCCGAAGTTCGACCAAAAAATCGGCGATTTTTGAAAATTTTCCTTTGGTCCCCCCTTTGCTACTTTGCGAAAAATGGCCATTTTCGATACTTTTAGAAAAAGTGTTATTTCTCGTCTAATAAATGTTTTTTCATGCGGTTTTTTGCATAGTTCAAATCTACAATAGTTTAGCTTTCGATCCATACTAATTAGGCTATTGTACGACTTGTATTTCCTATTTTTTTAGCCTTCCGAAGTTCGACCAAAAAATCGGCGATTTTTGAAAATTTTCCTTTGGTCCCCCCTTTGCTACTTTGCGAAAAATGGCCATTTTCGATACTTTTAGAAAAAGTGTTATTTCTCGTCTAATAGGTCTTTTTTCATGCGGTTTTTTGCATAGTTCAAATCTACAATAGTTTAGCTTTCGATCCATACTAATTAGGCTATTGTACGACTTGTATTTCCTATTTTTTTAGCCTTCCGAAGTTCGACCAAAAAATCGGCGATTTTTGAAAATTTTCCTTTGGTCCCCCTTTGCTACTTTGCGAAAAATGGCCATTTTCGATACTTTTAGAAAAAGTGTTATTTCTCGTCTAATAGGTCTTTTTTCATGCGGTTTTTTGCATAGTTCAAATCTACAATAGTTTAGCTTTCGATCCATACTAATTAGGCTATTGTACGACTTGTATTTCCTATTTTTTTAGCCTTCCGAAGTTCGACCAAAAAATCGGCGATTTTTGAAATTTTCTCTTTGGTCCCCCCTTTGCTACTTTGCGAAAAATGGCCATTTTCGATACTTTTAGAAAAAGTGTTATTTCTCGTCTAATAGGTCTTTTTTCATGCGGTTTTTTGCATAGTTCAAATCTACAATAGTTTAGCTTTCGATCCATACTAATTAGGCTATTGTACGACTTGTATTTCCTATTTTTTTAGCCTTCCGAAGTTCGACCAAAAAATCGGCGATTTTTGAAAATTTTCCTTTGGTCCCCCTTTGCTACTTTGCGAAAAATGGCCATTTTCGATACTTTTAGAAAAAGTGTTATTTCTCGTCTAATAGGTCTTTTTTCATGCGGTTTTTTGCATAGTTCAAATCTACAATAGTTTAGCTTTCGATCCATACTAATTAGGCTATTGTACGACTTGTATTTCCTATTTTTTTAGCCTTCCGAAGTTCGACCAAAAAATCGGCGATTTTTGAAAATTTTCCTTTGGTCCCCCCTTTGCTACTTTGCGAAAAATGGCCATTTTCGATACTTTTAGAAAAAGTGTTATTTCTCGTCTAATAGGTCTTTTTTCATGCGGTTTTTTGCATAGTTCAAATCTACAATAGTTTAGCTTTCGATCCATACTAATTAGGCTATTGTACGACTTGTATTTCCTATTTTTTTAGCCTTCCGAAGTTCGACCAAAAAATCGGCGATTTTTGAAAATTTTCCTTTGGTCCCCCCTTTGCTACTTTGCGAAAAATGGCCATTTTCGATACTTTTAGAAAAAGTGTTATTTCTCGTCTAATAGGTCTTTTTTCATGCGGTTTTTTGCATAGTTCAAATCTACAATAGTTTAGCTTTCGATCCATACTAATTAGGCTATTGTACGACTTGTATTTCCTATTTTTTTAGCCTTCCGAAGTTCGACCAAAAAATCGGCGATTTTTGAAAATTTTCCTTTGGTCCCCCCTTTGCTACTTTGCGAAAAATGGCCATTTTCGATACTTTTAGAAAAAGTGTTATTTCTCGTCTAATAGGTCTTTTTTATGCGGTTTTTTGCATAGTTCAAATCTACAATAGTTTAGCTTTCGATCCATACTAATTAGGCTATTGTACGACTTGTATTTCCTATTTTTTTAGCCTTCCGAAGTTCGACCAAAAAATCGGCGATTTTTGAAAATTTTCCTTTGGTCCCCCCTTTGCTACTTTGCGAAAAATGGCCATTTTCGATACTTTTAGAAAAAGTGTTATTTCTCGTCTAATAGGTGTTTTTTCATGCGGTTTTTTGCATAGTTCAAATCTACAATAGTTTAGCTTTCGATCCATACTAATTAGGCTATTGTACGACTTGTATTTCCTATTTTTTTAGCCTTCCGAAGTTCGACGAAAAAATCGGCGATTTTTGAAAATTTTCCTTTGGTCCCCCCTTTGCTACTTTGCGAAAAATGGCCATTTTCGATACTTTTAGAAAAAGTGTTATTTCTCGTCTAATAGGTGTTTTTTCATGCGGTTTTTTGCATAGTTCAAATCTACAATAGTTTAGCTTTCGATCCATACTAATTAGGCTATTGTACGACTTGTATTTCCTATTTTTTTAGCCTTCCGAAGTTCGACCAAAAAATCGGCGATTTTTGAAAATTTTCCTTTGGTCCCCCCTTTGCTACTTTGCGAAAAATGGCCATTTTCGATACTTTTAGAAAAAGTGTTATTTCTCGTCTAATAGGTGTTTTTTCATGCGGTTTTTTGCATAGTTCAAATCTACAATAGTTTAGCTTTCGATCCATACTAATTAGGCTATTGTACGACTTGTATTTCCTATTTTTTTAGCCTTCCGAAGTTCGACCAAAAAATCGGCGATTTTTGAAAATTTTCCTTTGGTCCCCCCTTTGCTACTTTGCGAAAAATGGCCATTTTCGATACTTTTAGAAAAAGTGTTATTTCTCGTCTAATAGGTCTTTTTTCATGCGGTTTTTTGCATAGTTCAAATCTACAATAGTTTAGCTTTCGATCCATACTAATTAGGCTATTGTACGACTTGTATTTCCTATTTTTTTAGCCTTCCGAAGTTCGACCAAAAAATCGGCGATTTTTGAAAATTTTCCTTTGGTCCCCCCTTTGCTACTTTGCGAAAAATGGCCATTTTCGATACTTTTAGAAAAAGTGTTATTTCTCGTCTAATAGGTCTTTTTTCATGCGGTTTTTTGCATAGTTCAAATCTACAATAGTTTAGCTTTCGATCCATACTAATTAGGCTATTGTACGACTTGTATTTCCTATTTTTTTAGCCTTCCGAAGTTCGACCAAAAAATCGGCGATTTTTGAAAATTTTCCTTTGGTCCCCCTTTGCTACTTTGCGAAAAATGGCCATTTTCGATACTTTTAGAAAAAGTGTTATTTCTCGTCTAATAGGTCTTTTTTCATGCGGTTTTTTGCATAGTTCAAATCTACAATAGTTTAGCTTTCGATCCATACTAATTAGGCTATTGTACGACTTGTATTTCCTATTTTTTTAGCCTTCCGAAGTTCGACCAAAAAATCGGCGATTTTTGAAAATTTTCCTTTGGTCCCCCCTTTGCTACTTTGCGAAAAATGGCCATTTTCGATACTTTTAGAAAAAGTGTTATTTCTCGTCTAATAGGTCTTTTTTCATGCGGTTTTTTGCATAGTTCAAATCTACAATAGTTTAGCTTTCGATCCATACTAATTAGGCTATTGTACGACTTGTATTTCCTATTTTTTTAGCCTTCCGAAGTTCGACCAAAAAATCGGCGATTTTTGAAAATTTTCCTTTGGTCCCCCCTTTGCTACTTTGCGAAAAATGGCCATTTTCGATACTTTTAGAAAAAGTGTTATTTCTCGTCTAATAGGTCTTTTTTCATGCGGTTTTTTGCATAGTTCAAATCTACAATAGTTTAGCTTTCGATCCATACTAATTAGGCTATTGTACGACTTGTATTTCCTATTTTTTTAGCCTTCCGAAGTTCGACCAAAAAATCGGCGATTTTTGAAAATTTTCCTTTGGTCCCCCCTTTGCTACTTTGCGAAAAATGGCCATTTTCGATACTTTTAGAAAAAGTGTTATTTCTCGTCTAATAGGTCTTTTTTCATGCGGTTTTTTGCATAGTTCAAATCTACAATAGTTTAGCTTTCGATCCATACTAATTAGGCTATTGTACGACTTGTATTTCCTATTTTTTTAGCCTTCCGAAGTTCGACCAAAAAATCGGCGATTTTTGAAAATTTTCCTTTGGTCCCCCCTTTGCTACTTTGCGAAAAATGGCCATTTTCGATACTTTTAGAAAAAGTGTTATTTCTCGTCTAATAGGTCTTTTTTCATGCGGTTTTTTGCATAGTTCAAATCTACAATAGTTTAGCTTTCGATCCATACTAATTAGGCTATTGTACGACTTGTATTTCCTATTTTTTTAGCCTTCCGAAGTTCGACGAAATTTTCCTTTGGTCCCCCCTTTGCTACTTTGCGAAAAATGGCCATTTTCGATACTTTTAGAAAAAGTGTTATTTCTCGTCTAATAGGTGTTTTTTCATGCGGTTTTTTGCATAGTTCAAATCTACAATAGTTTAGCTTTCGATCCATACTAATTAGGCTATTGTACGACTTGTATTTCCTATTTTTTTAGCCTTCCGAAGTTCGACCAAAAAATCGGCGATTTTTGAAAATTTTCCTTTGGTCCCCCCTTTGCTACTTTGCGAAAAATGGCCATTTTCGATACTTTTAGAAAAAGTGTTATTTCTCGTCTAATAGGTGTTTTTTCATGCGGTTTTTTGCATAGTTCAAATCTACAATAGTTTAGCTTTCGATCCATACTAATTAGGCTATTGTACGACTTGTATTTCCTATTTTTTTAGCCTTCCGAAGTTCGACCAAAAAATCGGCGATTTTTGAAAATTTTCCTTTGGTCCCCCCTTTGCTACTTTGCGAAAAATGGCCATTTTCGATACTTTTAGAAAAAGTGTTATTTCTCGTCTAATAGGTCTTTTTTCATGCGGTTTTTTGCATAGTTCAAATCTACAATAGTTTAGCTTTCGATCCATACTAATTAGGCTATTGTACGACTTGTATTTCCTATTTTTTTAGCCTTCCGAAGTTCGACCAAAAAATCGGCGATTTTTGAAAATTTTCCTTTGGTCCCCCCTTTGCTACTTTGCCAAAAATGGCCATTTTCGATACTTTTAGAAAAAGTGTTATTTCTCGTCTAATAGGTGTTTTTTCATGCGGTTTTTTGCATAGTTCAAATCTACAATAGTTTAGCTTTCGATCCATACTAATTAGGCTATTGTACGACTTGTATTTCCTATTTTTTTAGCCTTCCGAAGTTCGACCAAAAAATCGGCGATTTTTGAAAATTTTCCTTTGGTCCCCCCTTTGCTACTTTGCGAAAAATGGCCATTTTCGATACTTTTAGAAAAAGTGTTATTTCTCGTCTAATAGGTCTTTTTTCATGCGGTTTTTTGCATAGTTCAAATCTACAATAGTTTAGCTTTCGATCCATACTAATTAGGCTATTGTACGACTTGTATTTCCTATTTTTTTAGCCTTCCGAAGTTCGACCAAAAAATCGGCGATTTTTAAAAAAATTTCCTTTGGTCCCCCCTTTGCTACTTTGCGAAAAATGGCCATTTTCGATACTTTTAGAAAAAGTGTTATTTCTCGTCTAATAGGTGTTTTTTCATGCGGTTTTTTGCATAGTTCAAATCTACAATAGTTTAGCTTTCGATCCATACTAATTAGGCTATTGTACGACTTGTATTTCCTATTTTTTTAGCCTTCCGAAGTTCGACCAAAAAATCGGCGATTTTTGAAAATTTTCCTTTGGTCCCCCCTTTGCTACTTTGCGAAAAATGGCCATTTTCGATACTTTTAGAAAAAGTGTTATTTCTCGTCTAATAGGTCTTTTTTCATGCGGTTTTTTGCATAGTTCAAATCTACAATAGTTTAGCTTTCGATCCATACTAATTAGGCTATTGTACGACTTGTATTTCCTATTTTTTTAGCCTTCCGAAGTTCGACCAAAAAATCGGCGATTTTTGAAAATTTTCCTTTGGTCCCCCTTTGCTACTTTGCGAAAAATGGCCATTTTCGATACTTTTAGAAAAAGTGTTATTTCTCGTCTAATAGGTTTTTTTTTTTTTATTCGGTTTTTTGCATAGTTCAAATCTACAATAGTTTAGCTTTCGATCCATACTAATTAGGCTATTGTACGACTTGTATTTCCTATTTTTTTAGCCTTCCGAAGTTCGACCAAAAAATCGGCGATTTTTGAAAATTTTCCTTTGGTCCCCCCTTTGCTACTTTGCGAAAAATGGCCATTTTCGATACTTTTAGAAAAAGTGTTATTTCTCGTCTAATAGGTCTTTTTTCATGCGGTTTTTTGCATAGTTCAAATCTACAATAGTTTAGCTTTCGATCCATACTAATTAGGCTATTGTACGACTTGTATTTCCTATTTTTTTAGCCTTCCGAAGTTCGACCAAAAAATCGGCGATTTTTGAAATTTTCCTTTGGTCCCCCCTTTGCTACTTTGCGAAAAATGGCCATTTTCGATACTTTTAGAAAAAGTGTTATTTCTCGTCTAATAGGTCTTTTTTCATGCGGTTTTTTGCATAGTTCAAATCTACAATAGTTTAGCTTTCGATCCATACTAATTAGGCTATTGTACGACTTGTATTTCCTATTTTTTTAGCCTTCCGAAGTTCGACCAAAAAAACTTTCCTTTGGTCCCCTCTTTGCTACTTTTCGAAAAATGGCCATTTTCGATACTTTTAGAAAAAGTGTTATTTCTCGTCTAATAGGTGTTTTTTCATGCGGTTTTTTGCATAGTTCAAATCTACAATAGTTTAGCTTTCGATCCATACTAATTAGGCTATTGTACGACTTGTATTTCCTATTTTTTTAGCCTTCCGAAGTTCGACCAAAAAATCGGCGATTTTTGAAAATTTTCCTTTGGTCCCCCCTTTGCTACTTTGCGAAAAATGGCCATTTTCGATACTTTTAGAAAAAGTGTTATTTCTCGTCTAATAGGTGTTTTTTCATGCGGTTTTTTGCATAGTTCAAATCTACAATAGTTTAGCTTTCGATCCATACTAATTAGGCTATTGTACGACTTGTATTTCCTATTTTTTTAGCCTTCCGAAGTTCGACCAAAAAATCGGCGATTTTTGAAAATTTTCCTTTGGTCCCCCCTTTGCTACTTTGCGAAAAATGGCCATTTTCGATACTTTTAGAAAAAGTGTTATTTCTCGTCTAATAGGTCTTTTTTCATGCGGTTTTTTGCATAGTTCAAATCTACAATAGTTTAGCTTTCGATCCATACTAATTAGGCTATTGTACGACTTGTATTTCCTATTTTTTTAGCCTTCCGAAGTTCGACCAAAAAATCGGCGATTTTTGAAAATTTTCCTTTGGTCCCCCCTTTGCTACTTTGCGAAAAATGGCCATTTTCGATACTTTTAGAAAAAGTGTTATTTCTCGTCTAATAGGTTTTTTTTTTTTATTCGGTTTTTTGCATAGTTCAAATCTACAATAGTTTAGCTTTCGATCCATACTAATTAGGCTATTGTACGACTTGTATTTCCTATTTTTTTAGCCTTCCGAAGTTCGACCAAAAAATCGGCGATTTTTGAAAATTTTCCTTTGGTCCCCCCTTTGCTACTTTGCGAAAAATGGCCATTTTCGATACTTTTAGAAAAAGTGTTATTTCTCGTCTAATAGGTCTTTTTTCATGCGGTTTTTTGCATAGTTCAAATCTACAATAGTTTAGCTTTCGATCCATACTAATTAGGCTATTGTACGACTTGTATTTCCTATTTTTTTAGCCTTCCGAAGTTCGACCAAAAAATCGGCGATTTTTGAAATTTTCCTTTGGTCCCCCCTTTGCTACTTTGCGAAAAATGGCCATTTTCGATACTTTTAGAAAAAGTGTTATTTCTCGTCTAATAGGTCTTTTTTCATGCGGTTTTTTGCATAGTTCAAATCTACAATAGTTTAGCTTTCGATCCATACTAATTAGGCTATTGTACGACTTGTATTTCCTATTTTTTTAGCCTTCCGAAGTTCGACCAAAAAATCGGCGATTTTTGAAAATTTTCCTTTGGTCCCCCCTTTGCTATTTTGTGAAAAATGGCCATTTTCGATACTTTTAGAAAAAGTGTTATTTCTCGTCTAATAGGTGTTTTTTCATGCGGTTTTTTGCATAGTTCAAATCTACAATAGTTTAGCTTTCGATCCATACTAATTAGGCTATTGTACGACTTGTATTTCCTATTTTTTTAGCCTTCCGAAGTTCGACCAAAAAATCGGCGATTTTTGAAAATTTTCCTTTGGTCCCCCCTTTGCTACTTTGTGAAAAATGGCCATTTTCGATACTTTTAGAAAAAGTGTTATTTCTCGTCTAATAGGTCTTTTTTCATGCGGTTTTTTGCATAGTTCAAATCTACAATAGTTTAGCTTTCGATCCATACTAATTAGGCTATTGTACGACTTGTATTTCCTATTTTTTTAGCCTTCCGAAGTTCGACCAAAAAATCGGCGATTTTTGAAAATTTTCCTTTGGTCCCCCCTTTGCTACTTTGTGAAAAATGGCCATTTTCGATACTTTTAGAAAAAGTGTTTTTTCTCGTCTAATATGCGGTTTTTTGCATAGTTCAAATCTACAATAGTTTAGCTTTCGATCCATACTAATTAGGCTATTGTACGACTTGTATTTCCTATTTTTTTAGCCTTCCGAAGTTCGACCAAAAAATCGGCGATTTTTGAAAATTTTCCTTTGGTCCCCCCTTTGCTACTTTGTGAAAAATGGCCATTTTCGATACTTTTAGAAAAAGTGTTATTTCTCGTCTAATAGGTGTTTTTTCATGCGGTTTTTTGCATAGTTCAAATCTACAATAGTTTAGCTTTCGATCCATACTAATTAGGCTATTGTACGACTTGTATTTCCTATTTTTTTAGCCTTCCGAAGTTCGACCAAAAAATCGGCGATTTTTGAAAATTTTCCTTTGGTCCCCCTTTGGTACTCTGGGAAAAATGGCCATTTTCGATACTTTTAGAAAAAGTGTTATTTCTCGTCTAATAGGTCTTTTTTCATGCGGTTTTTTGCATAGTTCAAATCTACAATAGTTTAGCTTTCGATCCATACTAATTAGGCTATTGTACGACTTGTATTTCCTATTTTTTTAGCCTTCCGAAGTTCGACCAAAAAATCGGCGATTTTTGAAAATTTTCCTTTGGTCCCCCCTTTGCTACTTTGTGAAAAATGGCCATTTTCGATACTTTTAGAAAAAGTGTTATTTCTCGTCTAATAGGTCTTTTTTCATGCGGTTTTTTGCATAGTTCAAATCTACAATAGTTTAGCTTTCGATCCATACTAATTAGGCTATTGTACGACTTGTATTTCCTATTTTTTTAGCCTTCCGAAGTTCGACCAAAAAATCGGCGATTTTTGAAAATTTTCCTTTGGTCCCCCCTTTGCTACTTTGTGAAAAATGGCCATTTTCGATACTTTTAGAAAAAGTGTTATTTCTCGTCTAATAAGTGTTTTTTCATGCGGTTTTTTGCATAGTTCAAATCTACAATAGTTTAGCTTTCGATCCATACTAATTAGGCTATTGTACGACTTGTATTTCCTATTTTTTAGCCTTCCGAAGTTCAACAAAAAATCGGCGATTTTTGAAAATTTTCCTTTGGTGCCCCCTTTGCTATTTTGTGAAAGATGGCCATTTTCGATACTTTTAGAAAAAGTGTTATTTCTCGTTTAATAAGTGTTTTTTCGTGCGGTTTTTTGCATAGTTCAAATCTACAATAGTTTAGCTTTCGATCCATACTAATTAGGCTATTGTACGACTTGTATTTCCTATTTTTTTAGCCTTCCGAAGTTCGACCAAAAAATCGGCGTATTTGAAAAGTGTACCTTTGGTCCCCCCTTTGCTACTTTGCGAAAAATGGCCATTTTCGATACTTTTAGAAAAAATGTTATTTCTCGTCTAATAGGTTTTTTTCATGCGGTTTTTTGCATAGTTCAAATCTACAATAGTTTAGCTTTCGATCCATACTAATTAGGCTATTGTACGACTTGTATTTCCTATTTTTTTAGCCTTCCGAAGTTCGACCAAAAAATCGGCGATTTTTGAAAATTTTCCTTTGGTCCCCCCTTTGCTACTTTGTGAAAAATGGCCATTTTCGATACTTTTAGAAAAAGTGTTATTTCTCGTCTAATAGGTCTTTTTTCATGCGGTTTTTTGCATAGTTCAAATCTACAATAGTTTAGCTTTCGATCCATACTAATTAGGCTATTGTACGACTTGTATTTCCTATTTTTTTAGCCTTCCGAAGTTCGACCAAAAAATCGGCGATTTTTGAAAATTTTCCTTTGGTCCCCCCTTTGCTACTTTGTGAAAAATGGCCATTTTCGATACTTTTAGAAAAAGTGTTATTTCTCGTCTAATAGGTCTTTTTTCATGCGGTTTTTTGCATAGTTCAAATCTACAATAGTTTAGCTTTCGATCCATACTAATTAGGCTATTGTACGACTTGTATTTCCTATTTTTTTAGCCTTCCGAAGTTCGACCAAAAAATCGGCGATTTTTGAAAATTTTCCTTTGGTCCCCCCTTTGCTATTTTGTGAAAAATGGCCATTTTCGATACTTTTAGAAAAAGTGTTATTTCTCGTCTAATAGGTCTTTTTTCATGCGGTTTTTTGCATAGTTCAAATCTACAATAGTTTAGCTTTCGATCCATACTAATTAGGCTATTGTACGACTTGTATTTCCTATTTTTTTAGCCTTCCGAAGTTCGACCAAAAAAATCGGCGATTTTTGAAAATTTTCCTTTGGTCCCCCCTTTGCTATTTTGTGAAAAATGGCCATTTTCGATACTTTTAGAAAAAGTGTTATTTCTCGTCTAATAGGTCTTTTTTCATGCGGTTTTTTGCATAGTTCAAATCTACAATAGTTTAGCTTTCGATCCATACTAATTAGGCTATTGTACGACTTGTATTTCCTATTTTTTTAGCCTTCCGAAGTTCGACCAAAAAATCGGCGATTTTTGAAAATTTTCCTTTGGTCCCCCCTTTGCTACTTTGCGAAAAATGGCCATTTTCGATACTTTTAGAAAAAGTGTATTTCTCGTCTAATAGGTCTTTTTTCATGCGGTTTTTTGCATAGTTCAAATCTACAATAGTTTAGCTTTCGATCCATACTAATTAGGCTATTGTACGACTTGTATTTCCTATTTTTTTAGCCTTCCGAAGTTCGACGAAAAAATCGGCGATTTTTTAAATTTTTCCTTTGGTCCCCCCTTTGCTATTTTGTGAAAAATGGCCATTTTCGATACTTTTAGAAAAAGTGTTATTTCTCGTCTAATAGGTCTTTTTTCATGCGGTTTTTTGCATAGTTCAAATCTACAATAGTTTAGCTTTCGATCCATACTAATTAGGCTATTGTACGACTTGTATTTCCTATTTTTTTAGCCTTCCGAAGTTCGACGAAATTTTCCTTTGGTCCCCCTTTTGCTATTTTGTGAAAAATGGCCATTTTCGATACTTTTAGAAAAAGTGTTATTTCTCGTCTAATAAATGTTTTTTCATGCGGTTTTTTGCATAGTTCAAATCTACAATAGTTTAGCTTTCGATCCATACTAATTAGGCTATTGTACGACTTGTATTTCCTATTTTTTTAGCCTTCCGAAGTTCGACCAAAAAATCGGAATTTTTGAAAATTTTCCTTTGGTCCCCCCTTTGCTATTTTGTGAAAAATGGCCATTTTCGATACTTTTAGAAAAAGTGTTATTTCTCGTCTAATAGGTCTTTTTTCATGCGGTTTTTTGCATAGTTCAAATCTACAATAGTTTAGCTTTCGATCCATACTAATTAGGCTATTGTACGACTTGTATTTCCTATTTTTTTAGCCTTCCGAAGTTCGACCAAAAAATCGGCGATTTTTGAAAATTTTCCTTTGGTCCCCCCTTTGCTATTTTGTGAAAAATGGCCATTTTCGATACTTTTAGAAAAAGTGTTATTTCTCGTCTAATAGGTCTTTTTTCATGCGGTTTTTTGCATAGTTCAAATCTACAATAGTTTAGCTTTCGATCCATACTAATTAGGCTATTGTACGACTTGTATTTCCTATTTTTTTAGCCTTCCGAAGTTCGACCAAAAAATCGGCGATTTTTGAAAATTTTCCTTTGGTCCCCCTTTGCTATTTTGTGAAAAATGGCCATTTTCGATACTTTTAGAAAAAGTGTTATTTCTCGTCTAATAGGTCTTTTTTCATGCGGTTTTTTGCATAGTTCAAATCTACAATAGTTTAGCTTTCGATCCATACTAATTAGGCTATTGTACGACTTGTATTTCCTATTTTTTTAGCCTTCCGAAGTTCGACCAAAAAATCGGCGATTTTTGAAAATTTTCCTTTGGTCCCCCCTTTGCTTTTTTTAAAAAATGGCCATTTTCGGAACATTTAATAAAAAGTGTGATTTCTCGTCTAATAGGTGTTTTTTCATGCGGTTTTTTGCATAGTTCAAATCTACAATAGTTTAGCTTTCGATCCATACTAATTAGGCTATTGTACGACTTGTATTTCCTATTTTTTAGCCTTCCGAAGTTCGACCAAAAAATCGGCGATTTTTGAAAATTTTCCTTTGGTCCCCCCTTTGCTATTTTGTGAAAAATGGCCATTTTCGATACTTTTAGAAAAAGTGTTATTTCTCGTCTAATAGGTCTTTTTTCATGCGGTTTTTTGCATAGTTCAAATCTACAATAGTTTAGCTTTCGATCCATACTAATTAGGCTATTGTACGACTTGTATTTCCTATTTTTTTAGCCTTCCGAAGTTCGACCAAAAAATCGGCGATTTTTGAAAATTTTCCTTTGGTCCCCCCTTTGCTATTTTGTGAAAAATGGCCATTTTCGATACTTTTAGAAAAAGTGTTATTTCTCGTCTAATAGGTCTTTTTTCATGCGGTTTTTTGCATAGTTCAAATCTACAATAGTTTAGCTTTCGATCCATACTAATTAGGCTATTGTACGACTTGTATTTCCTATTTTTTTAGCCTTCCGAAGTTCGACCAAAAAATCGGCGATTTTTGAAAATTTTCCTTTGGTCCCCCCTTTGCTATTTTGTGAAAAATGGCCATTTTCGATACTTTTAGAAAAAGTGTTATTTCTCGTCTAATAGGTCTTTTTTCATGCGGTTTTTTGCATAGTTCAAATCTACAATAGTTTAGCTTTCGATCCATACTAATTAGGCTATTGTACGACTTGTATTTCCTATTTTTTTAGCCTTCCGAAGTTCGACCAAAAAATCGGCGATTTTTGTGAAAAATGGCCATTTTTGATACTTTTAGAAAAAGTGTTATTTCTCGTCTAATAGGTCTTTTTTCATGCGGTTTTTTGCATAGTTCAAATCTACAATAGTTTAGCTTTCGATCCATACTAATTAGGCTATTGTACGACTTGTATTTCCTATTTTTTAGCCTTCCGAAGTTCGACCAAAAAATCGGCGATTTTTGAAAATTTTCCTTTGGTCCCCCCTTTGCTATTTTGTGAAAAATGGCCATTTTCGATACTTTTAGAAAAAGTGTTATTTCTCGTCTAATACGTGTTTTTTTATGCGGTTTTTTGCATAGTTCAAATCCACAATAGTTTAGCTTTCGATCCATACTAATTAGGCTTTTGTACGACTTGGATTTCGTATTTTTTTGGCCTTCCGAAGTTCGAACAAAAAATCGGCGATTTTTGAAATTTTTCTTTGGTCCCCCCTTTGCTATTTTGTGAAAAATAGCCATTTTCGATACTTTTAGAAAAAGTGTTATTTCTCGTCTAATAGGTCTTTTTTCATGCGGTTTTTTGCATAGTTCAAATCTACAATAGTTTAGCTTTCGATCCATACTAATTAGGCTATTGTACGACTTGTATTTCCTATTTTTTTAGCCTTCCGAAGTTCGACCAAAAAATCGGCGATTTTTGAAAATTTTCCTTTGGTCCCCCCTTTGCTATTTTGTGAAAAATGGCCATTTTCGATACTTTTAGAAAAAGTGTTATTTCTCGTCTAATAAGTGTTTTTTCATGCGGTTTTTTGCATAGTTCAAATCTACAATAGTTTAGCTTTCGATCCATACTAATTAGGCTATTGTACGACTTGTATTTCCTATTTTTTTAGCCTTCCGAAGTTCGACCAAAAAATCGGCGATTTTTGAAAATTTTCCTTTGGTCCCCCCTTTGCTATTTTGTGAAAAATGGCCATTTTCGATACTTTTAGAAAAAGTGTTATTTCTCGTCTAATAGGTCTTTTTTCATGCGGTTTTTTGCATAGTTCAAATCTACAATAGTTTAGCTTTCGATCCATACTAATTAGGCTATTGTACGACTTGTATTTCCTATTTTTTTAGCCTTCCGAAGTTCGACAAAAAATCCGGCGATTTTTCAAAATTTTCCTTTGGTCCCCCCTTTGCTATTTTGTGAAAAATGGCCATTTTCGATACTTTTAGAAAAAGTGTTATTTCTCGTCTAATAGGTCTTTTTTCATGCGGTTTTTTGCATAGTTCAAATCTACAATAGTTTAGCTTTCGATCCATACTAATTAGGCTATTGTACGACTTGTATTTCCTATTTTTTTAGCCTTCCGAAGTTCGACCAAAAAATCGGCGATTTTTGAAAATTTTCCTTTGGTCCCCCCTTTGCTATTTTGTGAAAAATGGCCATTTTCGATACTTTTAGAAAAAGTGTTATTTCTCGTCTAATAGGTCTTTTTTCATGCGGTTTTTTGCATAGTTCAAATCTACAATAGTTTAGCTTTCGATCCATACTAATTAGGCTATTGTACGACTTGTATTTCCTATTTTTTAGCCTTCCGAAGTTCGACCAAAAAATCGGCGATTTTTGAAAATTTTCCTTTGGTCCCCCCTTTGCTATTTTGTGAAAAATGGCCATTTTCGATACTTTTAGAAAAAGTGTTATTTCTCGTCTAATAAGTGTTTTTTTTATGCGGTTTTTTGCATAGTTCAAATCTACAATAGTTTAGCTTTCGATCCATTCTAATTAGGCTATTGTACGACTTTTATTTCCTATTTTTTAGCCTTCCGAAGTTCGACCAAAAAATCGGCGATTTTTGAAAATTTTCCTTTGGTCCCCCTTTGCTATTTTGTGAAAAATGGCCATTTTCGATACTTTTAAAAAAAGTGTTATTTCACGTCTAATAGGTCTGTTTTCATGCGGTTTTTTGCATAGTTCAAATCTACAATAGTTTAGCTTTCGATCCATACTAATTAGGCTATTGTACGACTTGTATTTCCTATTTTTTTAGCCTTCCGAAGTTCGACCAAAAAATCGGCGATTTTTGAAAATTTTCCTTTGGTCCCCCCTTTGCTATTTTGTGAAAAATGGCCATTTTCGATACTTTTAGAAAAAGTGTTATTTCTCGTCTAATAAGTGTTTTTTCATGCGGTTTTTTGCATAGTTCAAATCTACAATAGTTTAGCTTTCGATCCATACTAATTAGGCTATTGTACGACTTGTATTTCCTATTTTTTTAGCCTTCCGAAGTTCGACCAAAAAATCGGCGATTTTTGAAATTTTTCTTTGGTCCCCCCTTTGCTATTTTGTGAAAAATGGCCATTTTCGATACTTTTAGAAAAAGTGTTATTTCTCGTCTAATAGGTCTTTTTTCATGCGGTTTTTTGCATAGTTCAAATCTACAATAGTTTAGCTTTCGATCCATACTAATTAGGCTATTGTACGACTTGTATTTCCTATTTTTTTAGCCTTCCGAAGTTCGACCAAAAAATCGGCGATTTTTGAAAATTTTCCTTTGGTCCCCCCTTTGCTATTTTGTGAAAAATGGCCATTTTCGATACTTTTAGAAAAAGTGTTATTTCTCGTCTAATAAGTGTTTTTTCATGCGGTTTTTTGCATAGTTCAAATCTACAATAGTTTAGCTTTCGATCCATACTAATTAGGCTATTGTACGACTTGTATTTCCTATTTTTTAGCCTTCCGAAGTTCGACCAAAAAATCGGCGATTTTTGAAAATTTTCCTTTGGTCCCCCCTTTGCTATTTTGTGAAAAATGGCCATTTTCGATACTTTTAGAAAAAGTGTTATTTCTCGTCTAATAGGTCTTTTTTCATGCGGTTTTTTGCATAGTTCAAATCTACAATAGTTTAGCTTTCGATCCATACTAATTAGGCTATTGTACGACTTGTATTTCCTATTTTTTTAGCCTTCCAAAGTTCGACCAAAAAATCGGCAATTTTTGAAAATTTTCCTTTGGTCCCCCCTTTGCTATTTTGTGAAAAATGGCCATTTTCGATACTTTTAGAAAAAGTGTTATTTCTCGTCTAATAAGTGTTTTTTCATGCGGTTTTTTGCATAGTTCAAATCTACAATAGTTTAGCTTTCGATCCATACTAATTAGGCTATTGTACGACTTGTATTTCCTATTTTTTTAGCCTTCCGAAGTTCGACCAAAAAATCGGCGATTTTTAAAATTTTCCTTTGGTCCCCCCTTTGCTATTTTGTGAAAAATGGCCATTTTCGATACTTTTAGAAAAAGTGTTATTTCTCGTCTAATAGGTCTTTTTTCATGCGGTTTTTTGCATAGTTCAAATCTACAATAGTTTAGCTTTCGATCCATACTAATTAGGCTATTGTACGACTTGTATTTCCTATTTTTTTAGCCTTCCGAAGTTCGACCAAAAAATCGGCGATTTTTTAAAATTTTCCTTTGGTCCCCCCTTTGCTATTTTGTGAAAAATGGCCATTTTCGATACTTTTAGAAAAAGTGTTATTTCTCGTCTAATAAGTGTTTTTTCATGCGGTTTTTTGCATAGTTCAAATCTACAATAGTTTAGCTTTCGATCCATACTAATTAGGCTATTGTACGACTTGTATTTCCTATTTTTTTAGCCTTCCGAAGTTCGACGAAATTTTCCTTTGGTCCCCCCTTTGCTATTTTGTGAAAAATGGCCATTTTCGATACTTTTAGAAAAAGTGTTATTTCTCGTCTAATAAGTGTTTTTTCATGCGGTTTTTTGCATAGTTCAAATCTACAATAGTTTAGCTTTCGATCCATACTAATTAGGCTATTGTACGACTTGTATTTCCTATTTTTTTAGCCTTCCGAAGTTCGACCAAAAAATCGGCGATTTTTGAAAATTTTCCTTTGGTCCCCCCTTTGCTATTTTGTGAAAAATGGCCATTTTCGATACTTTTAGAAAAAGTGTTATTTCTCGTCTAATAGGTCTTTTTTCATGCGGTTTTTTGCATAGTTCAAATCTACAATAGTTTAGCTTTCGATCCATACTAATTAGGCTATTGTACGACTTGTATTTCCTATTTTTTTAGCCTTCCGAAGTTCGACCAAAAAATCGGCGATTTTTTAAAATTTTCCTTTGGTCCCCCCTTTGCTATTTTGTGAAAAATGGCCATTTTCGATACTTTTAGAAAAAGTGTTATTTCTCGTCTAATAGGTCTTTTTTCATGCGGTTTTTTGCATAGTTCAAATCTACAATAGTTTAGCTTTCGATCCATACTAATTAGGCTATTGTACGACTTGTATTTCCTATTTTTTAGCCTTCCGAAGTTCGACCAAAAAATCGGCGATTTTTGAAAATTTTCCTTTGGTCCCCCCTTTGCTATTTTGTGAAAAATGGCCATTTTCGATACTTTTAGAAAAAGTGTTATTTCTCGTCTAATAGGTCTTTTTTCATGCGGTTTTTTGCATAGTTCAAATCTACAATAGTTTAGCTTTCGATCCATACTAATTAGGCTATTGTACGACTTGTATTTCCTATTTTTTTAGCCTTCCGAAGTTCGACCAAAAAATCGGCGATTTTTGAAAATTTTCCTTTGGTCCCCCCTTTGCTATTTTGTGAAAAATGGCCATTTTCGATACTTTTAGAAAAAGTGTTATTTCTCGTCTAATAGGTCTTTTTTCATGCGGTTTTTTGCATAGTTCAAATCTACAATAGTTTAGCTTTCGATCCATACTAATTAGGCTATTGTACGACTTGTATTTCCTATTTTTTTAGCCTTCCGAAGTTCGACCAAAAAATCGGCGATTTTTGAAAATTTTCCTTTGGTCCCCCCTTTGCTATTTTGTGAAAAATGGCCATTTTCGATACTTTTAGAAAAAGTGTTATTTCTCGTCTAATAAGTGTTTTTTCATGCGGTTTTTTGCATAGTTCAAATCTACAATAGTTTAGCTTTCGATCCATACCAATTAGGCTATTGTACGACTTGTATTTCCTATTTTTTTAGCCTTCCGAAGTTCGACGAAAAAATCGGCGATTTTTTAAAATTTTCCTTTGGTCCCCCCTTTGCTATTTTGTGAAAAATGGCCATTTTCGATACTTTTAGAAAAAGTGTTATTTCTCGTCTAATAGGTCTTTTTACGTGCGGTTTTTTGCATAGTTCAAATCTACAATAGTTTAGCTTTCGATCCATACTAATTAGGCTATTGTACGACTTGTATTTCCTATTTTTTTAGCCTTCCGAAGTTCGACCAAAAAATCGGCGATTTTTTTTGTGAAAAATGGCCATTTTCGATACTTTTAGAAAAAGTGTTATTTCTCGTCTAATAGGTCTTTTTTCATGCGGTTTTTTGCATAGTTCAAATCTACAATAGTTTAGCTTTCGATCCATACTAATTAGGCTATTGTACGACTTGTATTTCCTATTTTTTTAGCCTTCCGAAGTTCGACCAAAAAATCGGCGATTTTTTAAAATTTTCATTTGGTCCCTCTTTTGCTATTTTGTGAAAAATGGCCATTTTCGATACTTTTAGAAAAAGTGTTATTTCTCGTCTAATAGGTGTTTTTTCATGCGGTTTTTTGCATAGTTCAAATCTACAATAGTTTAGCTTTCGATCCATACTAATTAGGCTATTGTACGACTTGTATTTCCTATTTTTTAGCCTTCCGAAGTTCGACCAAAAAATTGGCGATTTTTGAAAATTTCCTTTGGTCCCCCCTTTGCTATTTTGTGAAAAATGGCCATTTTCGATACTTTTAGAAAAAGTGTTATTTCTCGTCTAATAGGTCTTTTTTCATGCGGTTTTTTGCATAGTTCAAATCTACAATAGTTTAGCTTTCGATCCATACTAATTAGGCTATTGTACGACTTGTATTTCCTATTTTTTTAGCCTTCCGAAGTTCGACCAAAAAATCGGCGATTTTTGAAAATTTTCCTTTGGTCCCCCCTTTGCTATTTTGTGAAAAATGGCCATTTTCGATACTTTTAGAAAAAGTGTTATTTCTCGTCTAATAGGTCTTTTTTCATGCGGTTTTTTGCATAGTTCAAATCTACAATAGTTTAGCTTTCGATCCATACTAATTAGGCTATTGTACGACTTGTATTTCCTATTTTTTTAGCCTTCCGAAGTTCGACCAAAAAATCGGCGATTTTTGAAAATTTTCCTTTGGTCCCCCCTTTGCTATTTTGTGAAAAATGGCCATTTTCGATACTTTTAGAAAAAGTGTTATTTCTCGTCTAATAGGTGTTTTTTTTTATGCGGTTTTTTGCATAGTTCAAATCTACAATAGTTTAGCTTTCGATCCATACCAATTAGGCTATTGTACGACTTGTATTTCCTATTTTTTTAGCCTTCCGAAGTTCGACCAAAAAATCGGCGATTTTTTAAAATTTTCCTTTGGTCCCCCCTTTGCTATTTTGTGAAAAATGGCCATTTTCGATACTTTTAGAAAAAGTGTTATTTCTCGTCTAATAGGTCTTTTTTCATGCGGTTTTTTGCATAGTTCAAATCTACAATAGTTTAGCTTTCGATCCATACTAATTAGGCTATTGTACGACTTGTATTTCCTATTTTTTAGCCTTCCGAAGTTCGACCAAAAAATCGGCGATTTTTGAAAATTTTCCTTTGGTCCCCCCTTTGCTATTTTGTGAAAAATGGCCATTTTCGATACTTTTAGAAAAAGTGTTATTTCTCGTCTAATAGGTCTTTTTTCATGCGGTTTTTTGCATAGTTCAAATCTACAATAGTTTAGCTTTCGATCCATACTAATTAGGCTATTGTACGACTTGTATTTCCTATTTTTTTAGCCTTCCGAAGTTCGACCAAAAAATCGGCGATTTTTTAAAATTTTCCTTTGGTCCCCCCTTTGCTATTTTGTGAAAAATGGCCATTTTCGATACTTTTAGAAAAAGTGTTATTTCTCGTCTAATAAGTGTTTTTTCATGCGGTTTTTTGCATAGTTCAAATCTACAATAGTTTAGCTTTCGATCCATACCAATTAGGCTATTGTACGACTTGTATTTCCTATTTTTTTAGCCTTCCGAAGTTCGACCAAAAAATCGGCGATTTTTTAAAATTTTCCTTTGGTCCCCCCTTTGCTATTTTGTGAAAAATGGCCATTTTCGATACTTTTAGAAAAAGTGTTATTTCTCGTCTAATAGGTCTTTTTTCATGCGGTTTTTTGCATAGTTCAAATCTACAATAGTTTAGCTTTCGATCCATACTAATTAGGCTATTGTACGACTTGTATTTCCTATTTTTTTAGCCTTCCAAAGTTCGACCAAAAAATCGGCGATATTTAAAATTTTCCTTTGGTCCCCCCTTTGCTATTTTGTGAAAAATGGCCATTTTCGATACTTTTAGAAAAAGTGTTATTTCTCGTCTAATAGGTCTTTTTTATGCGGTTTTTTGCATAGTTCAAATCTACAATAGTTTAGCTTTCGATCCATACTAATTAGGCTATTGTACGACTTGTATTTCCTATTTTTTTAGCCTTCCGAAGTTCGACCAAAAAATCGGCGATTTTTAAAATTTTCCTTTGGTCCCCCCTTTGCTATTTTGTGAAAAATGGCCATTTTCGATCCTTTTAGAAAAAGTGTTATTTCTCGTCTAATAGGTCTTTTTTATGCGGTTTTTTGCATAGTTCAAATCTACAATAGTTTAGCTTTCGATCCATACTAATTAGGCTATTGTACGACTTGTATTTCCTATTTTTTTAGCCTTCCGAAGTTCGACCAAAAAATCGGCGATTTTTGAAAATTTTCCTTTGGTCCCCCCTTTGCTATTTTGTGAAAAATGGCCATTTTCGATACTTTTAGAAAAAGTGTTATTTCTCGTCTAATAGGTCTTTTTTCATGCGGTTTTTTGCATAGTTCAAATCTACAATAGTTTAGCTTTCGATCCATACTAATTAGGCTATTGTACGACTTGTATTTCCTATTTTTTTAGCCTTCCGAAGTTCGACCAAAAAATCGGCGATTTTTTAAAAATTTCCTTTGGTCCCCCCTTTGCTATTTTGTGAAAAATGGCCATTTTCGATACTTTTAGAAAAAGTGTTATTTCTCGTCTAATAAGTGTTTTTTCATGCGGTTTTTTGCATAGTTCAAATCTACAATAGTTTAGCTTTCGATCCATACCAATTAGGCTATTGTACGACTTGTATTTCCTATTTTTTTAGCCTTCCGAAGTTCGACGAAAAAATCGGCGATTTTTGAAAATTTTCCTTTGGTCCCCCCTTTGCTATTTTGTGAAAAATGGCCATTTTCGATACTTTTAGAAAAAGTGTTATTTCTCGTCTTATAAGGGTTTTTTTATGCGGTTTTTTGCATAGTTCAAATCTGCAATAGTTTAGCTTTCGATCCATACTAATTAGGCTATTGTACGACTTGTATTTCCTATTTTTTTAGCCTTCCAAAGTTCGACCAAAAAATCGGCGATTTTTTAAAATTTTCCTTTGGTCCCCCCTTTGCTATTTTGTGAAAAATGGCCATTTTCGATACTTTTAGAAAAAGTGTTATTTCTCGTCTAATAGGTCTTTTTTCATGCGGTTTTTTGCATAGTTCAAATCTACAATAGTTTAGCTTTCGATCCATACTAATTAGGCTATTGTACGACTTGTATTTGCTATGTTTTAGGCCATCCGAAGTTCGACCAAAAAATCAGCGATTTTTGAAAATTTCCTTTGGTCCCCCCTTTGCTATTTTGTGAAAAATGGCCATTTTCGATACTTTTAGAAAAAGTGTTATTTCTCGTCTAATAGGTCTTTTTTCATGCGGTTTTTTGCATAGTTCAAATCTACAATAGTTTAGCTTTCGATCCATACTAATTAGGCTATTGTACGACTTGTATTTCCTATTTTTTTAGCCTTCCGAAGTTCGACCAAAAAATCGGCGATTTTTGAAAATTTTCCTTTGGTCCCCCCTTTGCTATTTTGTGAAAAATGGCCATTTTCGATACTTTTAGAAAAAGTGTTATTTCTCGTCTAATAAGTGTTTTTTCATGCGGTTTTTTGCATAGTTCAAATCTACAATAGTTTAGCTTTCGATCCATACTAATTAGGCTATTGTACGACTTGTATTTCCTATTTTTTTAGCCTTCCGAAGTTCGACCAAAAAATCGGCGATTTTTGAAAATTTTCCTTTGGTCCCCCCTTTGCTATTTTGTGAAAAATGGCCATTTTCGATACTTTTAGAAAAAGTGTTATTTCTCGTCTTATAAGGGTTTTTTTATGCGGTTTTTTGCATAGTTCAAATCTACAATAGTTTAGCTTTCGATCCATACTAATTAGGCTATTGTACGACTTGTATTTCCTATTTTTTTAGCCTTCCGAAGTTCGACCAAAAAATCGGCGATTTTTGAAAATTTTCCTTTGGTCCCCCCTTTGCTATTTTGTGAAAAATGGCCATTTTCGATACTTTTAGAAAAAGTGTTATTTCTCGTCTAATAAGTGTTTTTTCATGCGGTTTTTTGCATAGTTCAAATCTACAATAGTTTAGCTTTCGATCCATACTAATTAGGCTATTGTACGACTTGTATTTCCTATTTTTTTAGCCTTCCGAAGTTCGACCAAAAAATCGGCGATTTTTGAAAATTTTCCTTTGGTCCCCCCTTTGCTATTTTGTGAAAAATGGCCATTTTCGATACTTTTAGAAAAAGTGTTATTTCTCGTCTTATAAGGGTTTTTTTATGCGGTTTTTTGCATAGTTCAAATCTACAATAGTTTAGCTTTCGATCCATACTAATTAGGCTATTGTACGACTTGTATTTCCTATTTTTTTAGCCTTCCGAAGTTCGACCAAAAAATCGGCGATTTTTTAAAATTTTCCTTTGGTCCCCCCTTTGCTATTTTGTGAAAAATGGCCATTTTCGATACTTTTAGAAAAAGTGTTATTTCTCGTCTAATAGGTCTTTTTTCATGCGGTTTTTTGCATAGTTCAAATCTACAATAGTTTAGCTTTCGATCCATACTAATTAGGCTATTGTACGACTTGTATTTCCTATTTTTTTAGCCTTCCGAAGTTCGACCAAAAAATCGGCGATTTTTTAAAATTTTCCTTTGGTCCCCCCTTTGCTATTTTGTGAAAAATGGCCATTTTCGATACTTTTAGAAAAAGTGTTATTTCTCGTCTAATAGGTCTTTTTTCATGCGGTTTTTTGCATAGTTCAAATCTACAATAGTTTAGCTTTCGATCCATACTAATTAGGCTATTGTACGACTTGTATTTCCTATTTTTTTAGCCTTCCGAAGTTCGACCAAAAAATCGGCGATTTTTGAAAATTTTCCTTTGGTCCCCCCTTTGCTATTTTGTGAAAAATGGCCATTTTCGATACTTTTAGAAAAAGTGTTATTTCTCGTCTAATAGGTCTTTTTTCATGCGGTTTTTTGCATAGTTCAAATCTACAATAGTTTAGCTTTCGATCCATACTAATTAGGCTATTGTACGACTTGTATTTCCTATTTTTTTAGCCTTCCGAAGTTCGACCAAAAAATCGGCGATTTTGAAAATTTTCCTTTGGTCCCCCCTTTGCTATTTTGTGAAAAATGGCCATTTTCGATACTTTTAGAAAAAGTGTTATTTCTCGTCTAATAGGTCTTTTTTCATGCGGTTTTTTGCATAGTTCAAATCTACAATAGTTTAGCTTTCGATCCATACTAATTAGGCTATTGTACGACTTGTATTTCCTATTTTTTTAGCCTTCCGAAGTTCGACCAAAAAATCGGCGATTTTTGAAAATTTTCCTTTGGTCCCCCCTTTGCTATTTTGTGAAAAATGGCCATTTTCGATACTTTTAGAAAAAGTGTTATTTCTCGTCTAATAGGTCTTTTTCATGCGGTTTTTTGCATAGTTCAAATCTACAATAGTTTAGCTTTCGATCCATACTAATTAGGCTATTGTACGACTTGTATTTCCTATTTTTTTAGCCTTCCGAAGTTCGACCAAAAAATCGGCGATTTTTGAAAATTTTCCTTTGGTCCCCCCTTTGCTATTTTGTGAAAAATGGCCATTTTCGATACTTTTAGAAAAAGTGTTATTTCTCGTCTAATAGGTCTTTTTTCATGCGGTTTTTTGCATAGTTCAAATCTACAATAGTTTAGCTTTCGATCCATACTAATTAGGCTATTGTACGACTTGTATTTCCTATTTTTTTAGCCTTCCGAAGTTTGACCAAAAAATCGGCGATTTTTAAAATTTTCCTTTGGTCCCCCCTTTGCTATTTTGTGAAAAATGGCCATTTTCGATACTTTTAGAAAAAGTGTTATTTCTCGTCTAATAGGTCTTTTTTCATGCGGTTTTTTGCATAGTTCAAATCTACAATAGTTTAGCTTTCGATCCATACTAATTAGGCTATTGTACGACTTGTATTTCCTATTTTTTTAGCCTTCCGAAGTTCGACCAAAAATCGGCGATTTTTGAAAATTTTCCTTTGATCCCCCTTTGCTATTTTGTGAAAAATGGCCATTTTCGATACTTTTAGAAAAAGTGTTATTTCTCGTCTAATAGGTCTTTTTTCATGCGGTTTTTTGCATAGTTCAAATCTACAATAGTTTAGCTTTCGATCCATACTAATTAGGCTATTGTACGACTTGTATTTCCTATTTTTTTAGCCTTCCGAAGTTCGACCAAAAAATCGGCGATTTTTGAAAATTTTCCTTTGGTCCCCCCTTTGCTATTTTGTGAAAAATGGCCATTTTCGATACTTTTAGAAAAAGTGTTATTTCTCGTCTAATAGGTCTTTTTTCATGCGGTTTTTTGCATAGTTCAAATCTACAATAGTTTAGCTTTCGATCCATACTAATTAGGCTATTGTACGACTTGTATTTCCTATTTTTTAGCCTTCCGAAGTTCGACCAAAAAATGGGCGATTTTTTAAAAATTTTCCTTTGGTCCCCCCTTTGCTATTTTGTGAAAAATGGCCATTTTCGATACTTTTAGAAAAAGTGTTATTTCTCGTCTAATAGGTCTTTTTTCATGCGGTTTTTTGCATAGTTCAAATCTACAATAGTTTAGCTTTCGATCCATACTAATTAGGCTATTGTACGACTTGTATTTCCTATTTTTTTAGCCTTCCGAAGTTCGACCAAAAAATCGGCGATTTTTTAAAATTTTCCTTTGGTCCCCCCTTTGCTATTTTGTGAAAAATGGCCATTTTCGATACTTTTAGAAAAAGTGTTATTTCTCGTCTAATAGGTCTTTTTTCATGCGGTTTTTTGCATAGTTCAAATCTACAATAGTTTAGCTTTCGATCCATACTAATTAGGCTATTGTACGACTTGTATTTCCTATTTTTTTAGCCTTCCGAAGTTCGACCAAAAAATCGGCGATTTTTGAAAATTTTCCTTTGGTCCCCCCTTTGCTATTTTGTGAAAAATGGCCATTTTCGATACTTTTAGAAAAAGTGTTATTTCTCGTCTAATAGGTCTTTTTTCATGCGGTTTTTTGCATAGTTCAAATCTACAATAGTTTAGCTTTCGATCCATACTAATTAGGCTATTGTACGACTTGTATTTCCTATTTTTTTAGCCTTCCGAAGTTCGACCAAAAAATCGGCGATTTTTGAAAATTTTCCTTTGGTCCCCCTTTGCTATTTTGTGAAAAATGGCCATTTTCGATACTTTTAGAAAAAGTGTTATTTCTCGTCTAATAGGTCTTTTTTCATGCGGTTTTTTGCATAGTTCAAATCTACAATAGTTTAGCTTTCGATCCATACTAATTAGGCTATTGTACGACTTGTATTTCCTATTTTTTTAGCCTTCCGAAGTTCGACCAAAAAATCGGCGATTTTTGAAAATTTTCCTTTGGTCCCCCCTTTGCTATTTTGTGAAAAATGGCCATTTTCGATACTTTTAGAAAAAGTGTTATTTCTCGTCTAATAGGAGTTTTTTCATGCGGTTTTTTGCATAGTTCAAATCTACAATAGTTTAGCTTTCGATCCATACTAATTAGGCTATTGTACGACTTGTATTTCCTATTTTTTTAGCCTTCCGAAGTTCGACCAAAAAATCGGCGATTTTTGAAAATTTTCCTTTGGTCCCCCCTTTGCTATTTTGTGAAAAATGGCCATTTTCGATACTTTTAGAAAAAGTGTTATTTCTCGTCTAATAAGTGTTTTTTCATGCGGTTTTTTGCATAGTTCAAATCTACAATAGTTTAGCTTTCGATCCATACTAATTAGGCTATTGTACGACTTGTATTTCCTATTTTTTTAGCCTTCCGAAGTTCGACCAAAAAATCGGCGATTTTTGAAAATTTTCCTTTGGTCCCCCCTTTGCTATTTTGTGAAAAATGGCCATTTTCGATACTTTTAGAAAAAGTGTTATTTCTCGTCTAATAGGTCTTTTTTCATGCGGTTTTTTGCATAGTTCAAATCTACAATAGTTTAGCTTTCGATCCATACTAATTAGGCTATTGTACGACTTGTATTTCCTATTTTTTTAGCCTTCCGAAGTTCGACCAAAAAATCGGCGATTTTTGAAAATTTTCCTTTGGTCCCCCTTTGCTATTTTGTGAAAAATGGCCATTTTCGATACTTTTAGAAAAAGTGTTATTTCTCGTCTAATAGGTCTTTTTTCATGCGGTTTTTTGCATAGTTCAAATCTACAATAGTTTAGCTTTCGATCCATACTAATTAGGCTATTGTACGACTTGTATTTCCTATTTTTTAGCCTTCCGAAGTTCAACCAAAAAATCGGCGATTTTTGAAAATTTTCCTTTGGTGCCCCTTTGCTATTTTGTGAAAAATGGCCATTTTCGATACTTTTAGAAAAAGTGTTATTTCTCGTCTAATAGGTCTTTTTTCATGCGGTTTTTTGCATAGTTCAAATCTACAATAGTTTAGCTTTCGATCCATACTAATTAGGCTATTGTACGACTTGTATTTCCTATTTTTTTAGCCTTCCGAAGTTCGACCAAAAAATCGGCGATTTTTGAAAATTTTCCTTTGGTCCCCCCTTTGCTATTTTGTGAAAAATGGCCATTTTCGATACTTTTAGAAAAAGTGTTATTTCTCGTCTAATAGGTCTTTTTTCATGCGGTTTTTTGCATAGTTCAAATCTACAATAGTTTAGCTTTCGATCCATACTAATTAGGCTATTGTACGACTTGTATTTCCTATTTTTTTAGCCTTCCGAAGTTCGACCAAAAAATCGGCGATTTTTGAAAATTTTCCTTTGGTCCCCCCTTTGCTATTTTGTGAAAAATGGCCATTTTCGATACTTTTAGAAAAAGTGTTATTTCTCGTCTAATACGTGTTTTTTCATGCGGTTTTTTGCATAGTTCAAATCTACAATAGTTTAGCTTTCGATCCATACTAATTAGGCTATTGTACGACTTGTATTTCCTATTTTTTTAGCCTTCCGAAGTTCGACCAAAAAATCGGCGATTTTTGAAAATTTTCCTTTGGTCCCCCCTTTGCTATTTTGTGAAAAATGGCCATTTTCGATACTTTTAGAAAAAGTGTTATTTCTCGTCTAATAGGTCTTTTTTCATGCGGTTTTTTGCATAGTTCAAATCTACAATAGTTTAGCTTTCGATCCATACTAATTAGGCTATTGTACGACTTGTATTTCCTATTTTTTTAGCCTTCCGAAGTTCGACCAAAAAATCGGCGATTTTTGAAAATTTTCCTTTGGTCCCCCCTTTGCTATTTTGTGAAAAATGGCCATTTTCGATACTTTTAGAAAAAGTGTTATTTCTCGTCTAATAGGTCTTTTTTCATGCGGTTTTTTGCATAGTTCAAATCTACAATAGTTTAGCTTTCGATCCATACTAATTAGGCTATTGTACGACTTGTATTTCCTATTTTTTTAGCCTTCCGAAGTTCGACCAAAAAATCGGCGATTTTTGAAAATTTTCCTTTGGTCCCCCCTTTGCTATTTTGTGAAAAATGGCCATTTTCGATACTTTTAGAAAAAGTGTTATTTCTCGTCTAATAGCTGTTTTTTCATGCGGTTTTTTGCATAGTTCAAATCTACAATAGTTTAGCTTTCGATCCATACTAATTAGGCTATTGTACGACTTGTATTTCCTATTTTTTTAGCCTTCCGAAGTTCGACCAAAAAATCGGCGATTTTTGAAAATTTTCCTTTGGTCCCCCTTTTGCTATTTTGTGAAAAATGGCCATTTTCGATACTTTTAGAAAAAGTGTTATTTCTCGTCTAATAGGTCTTTTTTCATGCGGTTTTTTGCATAGTTCAAATCTACAATAGTTTAGCTTTCGATCCATACTAATTAGGCTATTGTACGACTTGTATTTCCTATTTTTTTAGCCTTCCAAAGTTCGACCAAAAAATCGGCGATTTTTGAAAATTTTCCTTTGGTCCCCCGTTTGCTATTTTGTGAAAAATGGCCATTTTCGATACTTTTAGAAAAAGTGTTATTTCTCGTCTAATAGGTCTTTTTTCATGCGGTTTTTTGCATAGTTCAAATCTACAATAGTTTAGCTTTCGATCCATACTAATTAGGCTATTGTACGACTTGTATTTCCTATTTTTTTAGCCTTCCGAAGTTCGACCAAAAAATCGGCGATTTTTGAAAATTTTCCTTTGGTCCCCCCTTTGCTATTTTGTGAAAAATGGCCATTTTCGATACTTTTAGAAAAAGTGTTATTTCTCGTCTAATAAGTGTTTTTTCATGCGGTTTTTTGCATAGTTCAAATCTACAATAGTTTAGCTTTCGATCCATACTAATTAGGCTATTGTACGACTTGTATTTCCTATTTTTTTAGCCTTCCGAAGTTCGACCAAAAAATCGGCGATTTTTGAAAATTTTCCTTTGGTCCCCCCTTTGCTATTTTGTGAAAAATGGCCATTTTCGATACTTTTAGAAAAAGTGTTATTTCTCGTCTAATAAGTGTTTTTTCATGCGGTTTTTTGCATAGTTCAAATCTACAATAGTTTAGCTTTCGATCCATACCAATTAGGCTATTGTACGACTTGTATTTCCTATTTTTTTAGCCTTCCGAAGTTCGACGAAAAAATCGGCGATTTTTGAAAATTTTCCTTTGGTCCCCCCTTTGCTATTTTGTGAAAAATGGCCATTTTCGATACTTTTAGAAAAAGTGTTATTTCTCGTCTAATAGGTCTTTTTTCATGCGGTTTTTTGCATAGTTCAAATCTACAATAGTTTAGCTTTCGATCCATACTAATTAGGCTATTGTACGACTTGTATTTCCTATTTTTTTAGCCTTCCAAAGTTCGACCAAAAAATCGGCGATTTTTGAAAATTTTCCTTTGGTCCCCCTTTGCTATTTTGTGAAAAATGGCCATTTTCGATACTTTTAGAAAAAGTGTTATTTCTCGTCTAATAGGTCTTTTTTCATGCGGTTTTTTGCATAGTTCAAATCTACAATAGTTTACCTTTCGATCCATACTAATTATACTATTGTACGACTTGTATTTCGTATTTTTTTAGCCTTTCAAGGTTCGAACAAAAAATCGGCGATTTTTGAAAATTTTCCTTTGGTCCCCCCTTTGCTATTTTGTGAAAAATGGCCATTTTCGATACTTTTAGAAAAAGTGTTATTTCTCGTCTAATAGGTCTTTTTTCATGCGGTTTTTTGCATAGTTCAAATCTACAATAGTTTAGCTTTCGATCCATACTAATTAGGCTATTGTACGACTTGTATTTCCTATTTTTTTAGCCTTCCGAAGTTCGACCAAAAAATCGGCGATTTTTGAAAATTTTCCTTTGGTCCCCCCTTTGCTATTTTGTGAAAAATGGCCATTTTCGATACTTTTAGAAAAAGTGTTATTTCTCGTCTAATAGGTCTTTTTTCATGCGGTTTTTTGCATAGTTCAAATCTACAATAGTTTAGCTTTCGATCCATACTAATTAGGCTATTGTACGACTTGTATTTCCTATTTTTTTAGCCTTCCGAAGTTCGACCAAAAAATCGGCGATTTTTGAAAATTTTCCTTTGGTCCCCCCTTTGCTATTTTGTGAAAAATGGCCATTTTCGATACTTTTAGAAAAAGTGTTATTTCTCGTCTAATAGGTCTTTTTTCATGCGGTTTTTTGCATAGTTCAAATCTACAATAGTTTAGCTTTCGATCCATACTAATTAGGCTATTGTACGACTTGTATTTCCTATTTTTTTAGCCTTCCGAAGTTCGACCAAAAAATCGGCGATTTTTGAAAATTTTCCTTTGGTCCCCCCTTTGCTATTTTGTGAAAAATGGCCATTTTCGATACTTTTAGAAAAAGTGTTATTTCTCGTCTAATAGGTCTTTTTTCATGCGGTTTTTTGCATAGTTCAAATCTACAATAGTTTAGCTTTCGATCCATACTAATTAGGCTATTGTACGACTTGTATTTCCTATTTTTTTAGCCTTCCGAAGTTCGACCAAAAAATCGGCGATTTTGAAAAATTTCCTTTGGTCCCCCTTTGCTATTTTGTGAAAAATGGCCATTTTCGATACTTTTAGAAAAAGTGTTATTTCTCGTCTAATAGGTCTTTTTTCATGCGGTTTTTTGCATAGTTCAAATCTACAATAGTTTAGCTTTCGATCCATACTAATTAGGCTATTGTACGACTTGTATTTCCTATTTTTTTAGCCTTCCGAAGTTCGACCAAAAAATCGGCGATTTTTGAAAATTTTCCTTTGGTCCCCCCTTTGCTATTTTGTGAAAAATGGCCATTTTCGATACTTTTAGAAAAAGTGTTATTTCTCGTCTAATAGGTCTTTTTTCATGCGGTTTTTTGCATAGTTCAAATCTACAATAGTTTAGCTTTCGATCCATACTAATTAGGCTATTGTACGACTTGTATTTCCTATTTTTTTAGCCTTCCGAAGTTCGACCAAAAAATCGGCGATTTTTGAAAATTTTCCTTTGGTCCCCCCTTTGCTATTTTGTGAAAAATGGCCATTTTCGATACTTTTAGAAAAAGTGTTATTTCTCGTCTAATAGGTCTTTTTTCATGCGGTTTTTTGCATAGTTCAAATCTACAATAGTTTAGCTTTCGATCCATACTAATTAGGCTATTGTACGACTTGTATTTCCTATTTTTTTAGCCTTCCAAAGTTCGACCAAAAAATCGGCGATTTTTTAAAATTTTCCTTTGGTCCCCCCTTTGCTATTTTGTGAAAAATGGCCATTTTCGATACTTTTAGAAAAAGTGTTATTTCTCGTCTAATAGGTCTTTTTTCATGCGGTTTTTTGCATAGTTCAAATCTACAATAGTTTAGCTTTCGATCCATACTAATTAGGCTATTGTACGACTTGTATTTCCTATTTTTTTAGCCTTCCGAAGTTCGACCAAAAAATCGGCGATTTTTGAAAATTTTCCTTTGGTCCCCCCTTTGCTATTTTGTGAAAAATGGCCATTTTCGATACTTTTAGAAAAAGTGTTATTTCTCGTCTAATAAGTGTTTTTTCATGCGGTTTTTTGCATAGTTCAAATCTACAATAGTTTAGCTTTCGATCCATACTAATTAGGCTATTGTACGACTTGTATTTCCTATTTTTTTAGCCTTCCGAAGTCCGACCAAAAAATTGGCGATTTTTGAAAAATTTCCTTCGGTCCCCCCTTTGCTATTTTTTAAAAAAAAAGCCATTTTCGATACTTTTAGAAAAAGTGTTATTTCTCGTCTAATAGGTGTTTTTTTTTTTTGCGGTTTTTTGCATAGTTCAAATCTACAATAGTTTAGCTTTCGATCCATACCAATTAGGCTATTGTACGACTTGTATTTGTTATTTTTTTAGCCTTCCGAAGTTCGACAAAAAAATCAACGATTTTTGAAAAATTTCCTTCGGTCCCCCCTTTGCTATTTTTTAAAAAAAAAGCCATTTTCGATACTTTTAGAAAAAGTGTTATTTCTCGTCTAATAGGTCTTTTTTCATGCGGTTTTTTGCATAGTTCAAATCTACAATAGTTTAGCTTTCGATCCATACTAATTAGGCTATTGTACGACTTGTATTTCCTATTTTTTTAGCCTTCCAAAGTTAAACCACAAAATCGGCGATTTTTTAAAATTTTCCTTTGGTCTCCCCTTTGCTATTTTGTGAAAAATGGCCATTTTCGATACTTTTAGAAAAAGTGTTATTTCTCGTCTAATAGGTCTTTTTTCATGCGGTTTTTTGCATAGTTCAAATTTACAATAGTTTAGCTTTCGATCCATACTAATTAGGCTATTGTACGACTTGTATTTCCTATTTTTTTAGCCTTCCGAAGTTCGACCAAAAAATCGGCGATTTTTGAAAATTTTCCTTTGGTCCCCCCTTTGCTGTTTTGTGAAAAATGGCCATTTTCGATACTTTTAGAAAAAGTGTTATTTCTCGTCTAATACGTCTTTTTTCATGCGGTTTTTTGCATAGTTCAAATCTACAACAGTTTAGCTTTTGATCCATACTAATTAGGCTATTGTACGACTTGTATTTCCTATTTTTTTAGCCCTCCCAAGTTCGACCAAAAAATCGGCGATTTTTTAAAATTTTCCTTTGGTCCCCCCTTTGCTATTTTGTGAAAAAAGGCCATTTTTGATACTTTTAGAAAAAGTGTTATTTCTCGTCTAATAGGTCTTTTTTCATGCGGTTTTTTGCATAGTTCAAATCTACAATAGTTTAGCTTTCGATCCATGCTAATTAGGCTATTGTACGACTTGTATTTCCTATTTTTTTAGTCTTCCGAAGTTCGACCAAAAAATCGGCAAATTTGGAAAATTTTCCTTTGGTCCCCCCTTTGCTATTTTGTGAAAAATGGCCATTTTCGATCCTTTTAGAAAAAGTGTTATTTCTCGTCTAATAGGTCTTTTTTCATGCGGTTTTTTGCATAGTTCAAATCTACAATAGTTTAGCTTTCGATCCATGCTAATTAGGCTATTGTACGACTTGTATTTCCTATTTTTTTAGTCTTCCGAAGTTCGACCAAAAAATCGGCAAATTTGGAAAATTTTCCTTTGGTCCCCCCTTTGCTATTTTGTGAAAAATGGCCATTTTCGATCCTTTTAGAAAAAGTGTTATTTCTCGTCTAATAGGTGTTTTTTCATGCGGTTTTTTGCATAGTTCAAATCTACAATAGTTTACCTATCGATCCATACTAATTAGGCTATTGTACGACTTGTATTTGTTATTTTTTTAGCCTTCCGAAGTTCGACAAAAAAATCAACGATTTTTGAAAATTTTCCTTTGGTCCCCCCTTTGCTATTTTGTGAAAAATGGCCATTTTCGATACTTTTAGAAAAAGTGTTATTTCTCGTCTAATAGGTCTTTTTTCATGCGGTTTTTTGCATAGTTCAAATCTACAATAGTTTAGCTTTCGATCCATACTAATTAGGCTATTGTACGACTTGTATTTCCTATTTTTTTAGCCTTCCGAAGTTCGACCAAAAAATCGGCGATTTTTGAAAATTTTCCTTTGGTCCCCCCTTTGCTATTTTGTGAAAAATGGCCATTTTCGATACTTTTAGAAAAAGTGTTGTTTCTCCTCTAATAGGTGTTTTTTCATACGGTTTTTTGAATAGTTCAAATCTACAATAGTTTACCTTTCGATCCATACTAATTAGGCTATTGTACGACTTGTATTTGCGATTTTTTTAGCCTTTCGAAGTCCGACCAAAAAATCGGCGATTTTTGAAAATTTTCCTTTGGTCCCCCCTTTGCTATTTTGTGAAAAATTGCCATTTTCGATACTTTTAGAAAAAGTGTTATTTCTCGTCTAATAGGTTTTTTTTTATGCGATTTTTTGCATAGTTCAAATCTACAATAGTTTAGCTTTCGATCCATACTAATTAGGCTATTGTACGACTTGTATTTCCTATTTTTTTAGCCTTCTCAAGTTCGACGAAAAAATCGGCGATTTTTGAAAATTTTCCCTTGGTCCCCCTTTTGCTATTTTGTGAAAAATGGCCATTTTCGATACTTTTAGAAAAAGTGTTATTTCTCGTCTAATAGGTTTTTTTTTATGCGGTTTTTTGCATAGTTCAAATCTACAATAGTTTAGCTTTCGATCCATACTAATTAGGCTATTGTACGACTTGTATTTCCTATTTTTTTAGCCTTCTGAAGTTCGACGAAAAAATCGGCGATTTTTGAAAATTTTCCTTTGGTCCCCCCTTTGCTATTTTGTGAAAAATGGCCATTTTCGATACTTTTAGAAAAAGTGTTATTTTTCATCTAATAAGTGTTTTTTCATGCGGTTTTTTGCATAGTTCAAATCTACAATAGTTTAGCTTTCGATCCATACTAATTAGGCTTTTGTACGAATTGTATTTCCTATTTTTTTAGCCTTCCGAAGTTCGACCAAAAAATCGGCGATTTTTGAAAATTTTCCTTTGGTCCCCCCTTTGCTATTTTGTGAAAAATGGCCATTTTCGATACTTTTAGAAAAAGTGTTATTTCTCGTCTAATACGTCTTTTTTCATGCGGTTTTTTGCATAGTTCAATTCTACAATAGTTTAGCTTTGGATCCATACTAATTAGGCTATTGTACGACTTGTATTTCCTATTCTTTTAGCCTTCCGAAGTTCGACCAAAAAATCGGCGATTTTTTAAAATTTTCCTTTGGTCCCCCCTTTGCTATTTTGTGAAAAAAGGCCATTTTTGATATTTTTAGAAAAAGTGTTATTTCTCGTCTAATAGGTCTTTTTTCATGCGGTTTTTTGCATAGTTCAAATCTACAATAGTTTAGCTTTCGATCCATACTAATTAGGCTATTGTACGGTTTGTATTTCCTATTTTTTTAGCCTTCCAAAGTCTCACCAAAAATGCGGCGATTTTTGAAAATTTTCCTTTGGTCCCCCCTTTGCTATTTTGTGAAAAATGGCCATTTTCGATACTTTTAGAAAAAGTGTTATTTCTCGTCTAATAGGTCTTTTTTCATGCGGCTTTTTGCATAGTTCAAATCTACAATAGTTTAGCTTTCGATTCATACTAATTAGGCTATTGTACGACTTGTATTTCCTATTTTTTTAGCCTTCCGAAGTTCGACCAAAAAATCTACGATTTTTGAAAATTTTCCTTTGGTCCCCCCCCCTTTGCTATTTTGTGAAAAATGGCCATTTTCGATACTTTTAGAAAAAGTGTTATTTTTCGTCTAATAGGTCTTTTTTCATGCGGTTTTTTGCATAGTTCAAATCTACAATAGTTTAGCTTTCGATCCATACTAATTAGGCTATTGTACGACTTGTATTTCCTATTTTTTTAGCCTTCCAAAGTTCGACCAAAAAATCGGCTATTTTTGAAAATTTTTCTTTGGTCCCCCGTTTGGTATTTTGTGAAAAATGGCCATTTTCGATACTTTTAGAAAAAGTGTTATTTCTCGTCTGATAGGTCTTTTTTCATGCGGTTTTTTGCATAGTTTAAATCTACAATAGTTTAGCTTTCGATCCATACTAATTAGCCTATTGTACGACTTGTATTTCCTATTTTTTTAGCCTTCCGAAGTTCGACCAAAAAATCGGCGATTTTTGAAAGTTTTCCTTTGGTGCCCGATCCATACTTGGCCGCTCTACCGACTGAGCTACAAGGTCAGACGGGAGCAGGCCGCAGGCACTTCACATTACACTCTATTCAGTTAACTCTGTTTAAAACATAAGTGCTACACGGCCAACGTTTGTATAAACGTAACCTTTCCTTGTACTTGTTCATGTTCATTGCCGTGACGAGGGGGACATTAGGGTGTATTAGAAACCGCAAAACCGAAGAAAAAATCATCCAAAACCGCAAAACCGCAAAAATTTTCGGCCAAAACCGAAAACTGCACACAAAACCGTCAGAAAACCGATACAACGGTGACAAGTGGGGCATACAGAGCAAACTACACTAACATTTTATTTAATCAAAGTATTTGTGAATGTCATGGACTTGTCTAAAGCCTTCATATCTTTTAGTATCTGCTAAAATCTTAGGCTTTATTTCTGTCGCTCTCTCGAGCCCGGACTTTATGCGGTGTCTGTGCAGTGTATGTCAATTGCAGACTGCAGACAAATAGCGCTAACCGTTTTAAAATGGGTTTAAAATAGGTTCTTAGACTTAAATACTGTTTATCAGCGCTATTTGAAATGGGATCAGCGCTATTTGTCTGCAGCCGGCAGTCTGCAAATGTCAGACACCTGCCTTTGTGGGCTCATTTTCCGTAAAGCAGCTGGTAATGGAGCCAAGTTAACGTAGAAGAATTTGCACACAAGCCCTCTCTAAAATTGCAATTTTGCAATACCAAAAAGCTATAGCTCTGGAAACTTTAATCGAAAATCTCTAATTGAACATTTCTATTTGATAACTAAGACCGGACTGTTTGGAGATTCGAATGGAATTCTTGCTGGCCTTCATCAGAATCACTAGCTTCCTCACTCATTTCATGCTCTGTTTTAATGATCCAAACTCTTTAATGATAGATGACTTCCTTTTAGAATACAATTATTCCTGGTAGAGACGATTTCCTAAGATTTCCGAGATATAATTCCGCCAATACACAAAATATATTACCGCCAAAAACTCGATAAGATCTAATTCCTGTCACATGTCAATCAAACTAAAGCTCGTGTAACACTAGTTTCCAGTTTTCAACACACTCCCCCCTGATTGACGTCGAAGTCAATCAAGAAAGTTTAAACAAATAAGACTGATTTAACGCAAAACCTAATTTAGCTCTTTAGCCTCAGTGTCAAACGCTCAAGATACGGTCAGACAGTTCATGGAGCAGTGATCACTGTAGGGATGTCTTCATCTCTAACTATCTGAATGTTCATTCCACTGTCAAACTGTCCTGTTCTCGCATTAGTTACGTGTTCGTCACACACGTTGATTTCAAGAGGATAGAGCTTTTTAATTGGACGTTTTAAGCGAGTCTTGCGGAGAGAATTATCTACTGTTACCACTTCAGCTGCGCGCACAACGTTGTCTTGTCCCTGTAACAGTTTCTCTACTTTCCCCATTCTCCACTGTTGCCTGGGTGTCTTGTCAGCATAGATGTGCACAACGTCGCCTACTTAAATTGTTCTTCTTGGTTCACCTCCCTTGAGTTTCTGGTACTCGCGGATACCTGTAAGATATTCTTTCTTCCATCGATTTCTGAAATGGGTGAGAAGACCGTCTAAATATCTCTCTCGTCTAGGCAAAGTGTTTACAGGTACTGTGATGGCAGGAGATTGATCTAGAAGTCGACGACCAATTACAAGATGAGAAGGCGTAAGTGGAGTTTCAGTTAGCTCATCGTAGACATAGGTCAATGGCCTAGAATTCAAAACGCCTTCAGTTTCGATCAGCACTGACTCTAACTCTTCATAACTCATCTTCGCATTTCCGAGCACTTTCTTGAGACACCTTTTCACACAGATTTCGAAGAATCCGCCCCACCAGCTGGCTGTGGGTACATTGAATTTCCAGTCAATGTTCCGATCAAGAGCAAACTTCTTAACCTTTGCATCTCGGAAAGTTTTCCCGTTGTCTGAAATGAACAGGGTCGGTAGTCCTCTTCTACCGAAGAATCGCTTCAGCACTCTTAAGAACGAATTGGCGGAGAGGTCTGGCGTAAGTTCAAGGTGCAAAGCTCTTGTACTAGCACATGTAAACAGAGCAATGTAACACTTGTGCATTTCCCCCTAGGATAAGTATATATTCTTCACGTACAAGGGTCCGGCAAAGTCCACACCTACTTTAGAGAAAGCCATTTCCTCTGAAACTCGGAATGCTGGTAGTGGTGGAGTAGGTGGAGAGCTGTAGGCTCTTCCTTGTAATTTCTTGCACGTAACACACTTGGAAAGTACATCCTTAACAGCTTGCCTTCCTTTGATTATCCAGAATTGTGATCGGATTTCAGTAAGAGTTTCTCCAACTCCATTGTGATTCACGTTTTCGTGGGACTGCATAATCACGAGCTTAGTGAAATGCTGCTTTCTAGATAACAGAATGGGATGTTTTGTTGAGTATGGAAGTGAAGACTTCTGGATTCGTCCCTTGCATCGCAGAAGTCCGTTGGCATCCTTAAAGACTCCTAACTGGTCCCAAGTCGAACTTGATTTCTCCTTTTCTTCAAGTTTGGCTTGAACGTCTTTGTACCAAAGATTCGTAGCAATATTCTGATCCTCCATACTGATATCAGTTATTTCTATCTTCCTCTTGAGCTTCTGGATGAATTTCAGCACAAGAGCGGTTACTCTGACAAGTTTACTGAGACTACTAAATCTTTCTGGACAGATGACTTCTGAAATGTTCTGAAAGCACTGCACGGATACTGTCATAACATTTGAAATTTCAGGTTTCCTTCTCAATTCCTTTGTTACTTCTTCTGGGAATGTACTCTCACCGATTGGATTATCAGGTAGGTTTGGCCACTGAACTTCTCCTTCTTTCAGAAATGGAGCTCCCTTCCACCATAGATCACTGTGAGCGAGAACAGAACTCTTTGACCCTCGCGACGCTATGTCAGCAGGATTAGACTCAGACGGGCAATATCTCCAGTGATCCTTACTCCACAGACTTCGAATCTTCTGAACTCGATTCTGAACAAACAGCTTGAATTGTTTAAACTCTCTATTGATCCACCACCACACGATCTGAGAGTCAGTCCAATTGAAAACAGCGTCTATCTTCATAGTGCAGGTCAATGCCTCATGCACGGCTGTCATCAAATTCGCAAGTGTCAAGGCGGCCATTAACTCCAGTCGAGGGATTGATTCACCGATCAAGGGAGCAACTCTTGTTTTGGACGCTAGAAGGCAAACAGAACTGGTTCCAGAGGTTGTCAACCTGATGTAGACATTTGCTCCATACGCAGACTTGCTAGCATCTGCGAACCCATGTAGTTGAATAGACGTGACGTCTTCGACTTGAACATCACCCAGGATGCAACGAGGTACTACAATGCTTGAGACTTCCCACATGTCTTGTAGTAACTCCTTCCAGCGCGACGCGAGACCTTCCGGCAAAGCTTCATCCCAACCAAGTTTTAAATGACAAATTTCTTGGAACATGCACTTTAAGGGTAAGGTAACTGGTGACAGCAAGCCTAATGGATCATAGAATCGAGCAGTACTGCTCAATAATGTCCGTTTAGTGAAAGTTCCCTCTAAGGCTTGTCTAGAAAAGGTAGCAAGATCAAACTCGAAATTATCTTCCATCCGATCCCATTGAACTCCCATTACTTTGACAACGGTTTCTTCGCTCACATTGTTGTTTGAATTTGACACTGTCCAATCTTCTTCCTCAATGTTCGGCTCGGTCAATGTAGGAGTAGCCTTACAAGACAGCTCCGGTTCCCAAGACAAAGATTCTTCTGCTCTTTTGATCATTTTAGTCAACTCTTCACTGTTCGATGCCCACTTTCTCATATTAAAAGCTCCTTCTCTGAACCGCAACTTCAACTTGTGGTAAAGTTCAAAACACTTCGTTACCGAGTTCTCTCCAGATGCAAAGTCATCAACATACAAAGCTCTCACAACAGCAGCCACAAATTCAGGATCAATGTTCTCATACCTTGTTAAGTGGTTCCTCAATGTTACATTCAAAATAAATGGAGAGCAAACTAGACCAAAAACAAGACGAGTGAATTTCAGTGTGATCACTTCTGGATTCGGGGAGTTGATGTCATCTACCCATTGGAACCTTAACAAGTTTCTCTCTGCTGGATTGACTTCAATGTTCAAGAATGCTTTTTCTAAATCACCAATCAAAACCACTTTATGGAGGCGAAATCTCAGCTAGACATCAAAGATCAATGGAGTTAAGGCTGGACCTGGTAGGAGACAGTCATTCAAACTTGGTTCATTGCGGGATTTAGCACTGGCGTCATAAACCACACGTAGTTTAGTAGTGATTCTGTCTTCTTTCAATACTTCTTTATGAGGAATGTAATGTACAGTTCCAGGAAGGGTATCTAAATCATGACTCTTATCAATCAATTCAACAACACCAGCATTTAATTGTTCCTTGATGACACTGTCATATTGTTGGAGCAATTCTGGCTTGGACCTTAATCTTTGCAATGAAGAAACAAGGCGATTCTGTGCCAACAAGTAATTGTCTGGAATAATTGGGTGTTCAGTCTTGAAGGGAAGGGACACTTCATAACGGATTCCATTGAACTTCACTTTGGTAAGATAGTCTTCAAGAAAATCTCCCTGTCTATCCTTTACTCCAAGAGTGTCATAGTCCCAAAACTTACTTAGCTCCTCTTTCAGTAAATCATCTGAAACTAAGTTCTCTTCAATGACTTGACATTCAGTTTTCATAACATGGGACACGTTAACAGTTGATAACTGTGTATTCGCACTTGCCGCATTCACAGGACCACTCAATACATATCCTAATCTTGTACGAATTGCCACTGGTCCATGTAGCTCCCCCCTTACCACGTGATTCTGAACCACAGATCAGTAATGATCTGCTCCAATCATGACATCAATTTCTAGATCCTCATCACCTCGTGAGTGATCAGCCAGAGGTAAGCCTTGCAGATGTGGGTAACACTGTTGTGCAATTTCAATGGTCTGGTTTGTGATGGGACCACAGATCAACTCAACTTCATAAGCATTAATGAACACTGTCAAATTGTCTTGACATTCCAATGCAAACTGAACGATGCTACATTGTTTCAATGAGGGTTCATTGTTTCCAAAAGTTTGTATTAGAACTGTATCGCTTCCAATTGGTCGTAAGCTCAATTTGCTCCTTAACCGTGAGCTTATATAGGACTTTTGGGAACATGAATCAAAA
>NC_090882.1:6604271-6609271 GCF_036669935.1 Montipora foliosa
GTTTCCACGTTGGAACGCTTGTGGTTCCGTGACGCGCGAACTTGTAAATTTATCTGTTATTGCCGTACAGAAAAAAAGATAATTCAAGCAGAAATTTTCACTTATCGACGAATTTGGCTAAACTGGCCCTGTATTGTCTCAAGGAGCTGATTACACGGAAATGAACTGAAAATCTAAGTACTCTTGCGGCAAAATGTTTACACTTCACGTTAAGAGCAATTTTGGATGTTTTACGTTCTGTACGACAGCTTTTAAAGATTTTGCGATAATATTTAATGCTTTTGTATTTATCGATAAATTGCCGTCGGGTTTTCAAAATTTTACGGTAAGCAATACGTTGCTCATTTAATTGTTTTCTACATTCAAACTGACAAAGATAACAATTTAACTATAATCCGTCACGTAGAAGTACATTCATGCACGCAACAGGATGACTTGAGAAGTTTTAGCGCGTCTTAGAAAGAATGAATCCAAGAGATAAAATTTACTTATTTTCTCATTATTCCATGTCCCGAATTTTCATTAAGACTTTTTAATGACGTAAGCAGAACATGTCCTGGCAGGTCAAAGCCAAAAGACAAGACATAATTATTGAAGAATGCGGTAGCGGCCAAAACACAGGGCAGGATCCGGGGTCAGTTTTGTTGAAACTTGATTTTGTCGCTACAAGAATGTGCATGGCATTCACAACAAATAACAAAAAAATGCATTGCAAAATTAAAGAAAGCAAGAACTATTCCCAGTCGGTTTTGAAAAGCGATAGACCAACGGGTCACTTCAACCAATTTGTCACACAACCTAGATCTTTTCCCAGAATGTGACGATTCAGCCGATTTCATCATATCATTCGTCCAGAAGTGAAAACAGCCATGCAATTTGTAGTGCCCATGCATTTAAACAAGTTGTTGTTCATTGTCGAAAGAAATAATCTATAAGGATTAAATTTGTGTCAGAAACCGGCAGTTGATTGATTAATTGACAGAAAGAGCAGTAATAATAATGATAATAATAATAATAATAATAATAATAATAATAATAATAATAATAATAATAATAATAATAATAATAATTACAAAAGCCAACCCGGGTTGGTACTTTCAGTCAAATAACCATGTTGTTTTGTGTTTTTTTTCGGTTTGTACATCAGGACCTCCCACCATTCCGTTATACTTTCTAGGTTTTTTTTTTTTGTCATCTTTCTAGCCCATGGTTTCAGTTTTTGATCGGTAGAAAGGCTGGCCCAAAGCAACCCACACGCTACTGCAAACTGACAACCCGGGTTTGTGTAAAGTGTTTATTTCTAGCATTCTCTGTGGTGATTCAACCCGGGGTACAAAGCAACCCGGGGTCATGTAAAGAGGGCCTAAGACCCTAAGAGCCAGAAAACTCAAAAACTTGGAAACGAATTAAGTACCCCCAAACCCTCAATTTGGCTAACCCTAGGCCTAAGTAGGCCTAAAGTTGGCTTTTAGGTCTAAGGTTAGCCAAATTGATGGTTTTGGGCACTTTTCCGAGTTTTTTGGTTTTCAACGTCTTGGGGATCTTCATTTTCAAGACACCCTGATCTACAGCCCTAACCTGCAATCTGCAGTTTACACCCTCCAGCTGTAAATCAAGCTTGGTCTCCTCCAATAATTTTCTGATTATTTTATTTTTTTTCTTTTTAGGCCCTTGCTGTTACTATTATCCCTATGATTGTTACATACAGTGACAAGGGAGGCATTTATGTCAAAAACAGTACAAACAGTTTCAACATTACAGTCGAATACCCTTTTGAATACACCAATAAAACTGTTGTGTACACTGATGAAAGTGAACCACTCAAAAGCTTCAGCTTTGATCCTGCCATTGAAGTCTGTGCCAAACTGTTTGTATATTCAACTACATTAACCTGTATTGCTGCTATAACAATGCTGTCAGTTTCCTGTGTGGTACAAGGAAATGAAAATGTGTCCAATAAGGTTTTAATTACAGTAAGTGCGTGAAAGTATGATCATGTTTTACACTTTAAGGTGGTTCAAGCCACTTTCAACACTTAAAAGGTTTGATACTACTACGCTTTATCACATATTAGCAACGTTATATAATTATGTATAATAAGTACCATATGAAACACCCGATTATTTCCAAACAAGATGCAGTCATTATTGTGATGTAATAAGTTACCTTGGCACCGGAAAAGCCTAGAAAAAAACACCCTATCTTTTGACTTTAGTTGCTTATATCTCAAATACAAACTCGGTGACCCCCATTTTTTCGTGCTGAAAAATGATCAGATGAAACTTTCTGCAAAGTGTAAAAAAATTCTGTACAGAACTACATACGTTTTTTAAAACTTTCCAGAAAGTTTGATCTTGGCCTTCTGATCACTTTTCAGTAATAGAAAGTGGGGGTCAATGAGTCAATGTTTTTGAGATATAAGCAACTAAAAGGCGAAATAAAGTGTGTTATTACAGGCCTTTCCCATTCCCACGGTGATTTATTACATCACAATAATGACCCCATCTTGTTCAGCAATAGTTGGTGTTAGGTTTTGAGAAAAAGGCCTCTGAAATGTCTAGTTTCCAATCTCCCCCTCCAGGAGCTCTGTCACTATATTTAGCATTTCCCAGTAATTTGCATTTATGTTTCAGGCAAAATTACAATTTACATCATTTTACAGTGACTAAGTCATGGAATTTTAGGATGCAAAAATTGTACAACCCTGTTGTAGGCTGTCTTAACTTATTTGATATCGATTGTGTTTTTCATCCAATGAAGTTATAATGAATTTCTTAATCAAATTTATTTGGACTTGCTTGTTATTTGTAGGAGCTATTTATTGCAGTTGTGATGACATTTCTCCTTGTCATAACCACCAGCCTCTGGTTGTATAACCTGCTTCAGTTGGGCAAAGAAGTGGAAGGTGAAATTGTCAATGTTATTACAACTCTTGGAGAAGACGCCTGCAAAAATTGCGTGGAATTCTTGCCAAATTACACATTGCTGTTTAGCTCAGTGGTAAGATGTTGGAAATTCTTTTATGAATTATGAGCTAGAACACCCTACAAATATAGTAACTTAAATTCTCAACAAAATATTTAGACATTTAAGCCTCTGTTTGGTATCTTAAACAGTTATTTTATGCCATAGCTGCCTTAAGTAAGTATCATTAGTAGTATGTGTAGCTAATATCTCCGAGCATTTGAACAAAACAACTTTAAGAATTCTTAAATATGCAGAATCTGAATTTGACACCGTCTTTTAGGGGACTGTTCATTTTTTATGGGGTAGGGGGACTGGTGGGTTTTGGAGGAGTGTAATTTTAAAAATGCATTACCCCCCCCCCCCAATTTCCGATTTTTACGCATGCCCCCCCCCCCCCCCCTTTCCTTGTCACTGCTTGTCCTGAGCGTGTTGTAGCTGGCCGCTCGTCTGCATATTCCTCGTCTTATTTGTGCTTGGCAACAACATTTTTATGAATGAAAAGAGAGTTTTTACTATTCAAGACTGTTATTATGGTACGTTCACTGGCAAAATAAAAAAGCTGTTGAGAAGTTTTCTTGTTACCCTGGAACTGTTTTAGCATATTTGTTATAAATAAAAGAGCACAATTTTTCTTCAATTTGTTAACATCTCTTATCCTATTTTTAATCTAATTTTTTTGTCCTACCCCCACCCCCTTTCCTTGATTTTTTTTCGGCTGCCCCCCCCCCCTTTCATGCCAATTTTTCTCAAGTGCCCCTCCCCCCCCCCAAATCCCACCATCCCACCACCCTTTCTCATAAAAAATGAACAGTCCCTAGGGGTGAAAGGTTTGCGCAGTGGTGAGAGCAATCGCCATTACATGGGTTGAATTTGTGTTAGTTCTCTACTCTGCTCTACTTACTCATCAATCATTTTCCCTTGTACAGGTGCTTGCTTATGTGTTATTCCTGGTCTGGCTGTGCAATACTGTTTTCGTTTTTAAGGATGTATTGAATCAGCCAGATGATGTCACAGCCACAAGCTCTCTAGTCTGGAATCAGGAACTTTCAGATAAAGAACATAATATTGAGAATGTACAGGAAAGTACAGCTACTTAGCAGAGGGAAATTAACTTGACTGTTCCAGTAAATGTGTATATTTTTTATTTTTTTAATTTGAAAGAACCTGCCCCTTGGAAATACTGGTAAGTCAAAATGACTGTTTTGCCCTCAATGGTGGTCTAAGAACGTTTACTTTAATGACCTCTCTTATTTTAATTGATCTCTCTAAAAACGTGTTCATTGCAAAATAGGCCGAGTTCGATATATCAATGTTCAGGCATGGCTACAATACTTAATTGTCATAGCCATGTGTGAATATTGATGTATCCAACATGGCCTATTGCAGGTACATAGCTCATTTTGGGTAAAAGGTGTTCTTTATAAACCCTGTTTCTGGTCTTATTGCCTAGCTAAATTGGAAGCATTTCTGGTTGCTCTAAAATGAACAACTTGCCTGACACAAGCAGACCCCATAGAGAGAGATCAGCAAATTTGAATGCCATCAGTGAGGGTAGAAAACTTGACGGTTCAGCACTTGCAAATTAATTGACAATTTTTTACCTTACAATAATTTGCAAACTTTGAAAATTTGTATATAAAATTTTTGTAGGATAAATTTAATTTTTTATCACATGTAGTTCTTATATGTAAGCTTCAACATTTGCTTTTGAGCCTTCCATCTCCTCCTCTATGGAATTATGATGAGATTCCCTTTGAATTGATTGGGCATACTTTAAGATCTGAAGTCACAGTGCAACAATAAATTACAGTAATAATCTTTCTGGCAATCTAACACCACTCTGCCTTACAATCAGGGTTTTCAATAAGAGCCGTCTTTTGGCAAAACTATATCGCTGGCTGTTTCACTTGAGTTTTCCACTGAGAGATTTTACCCAAAAAGTTTGCTTATAACATAGAGAGCATGCTCCACAGAACAAGGCTTGTTCTCAAAAAAGCAAGAGAATCCTGCTCCAAAATGCTGGAACCCCTCTA
>NC_090882.1:6614271-6634271 GCF_036669935.1 Montipora foliosa
AATGTTTTTTGTCTCGTAAAACCAATAGCAGAAGAACTGTGCCACTTGTCGAGTAACCAAGAGAGGACTTAAAATTAATTAGGGGCTTAAACATCTACGACGGGGAATTCGACGAAAACGTCTCGTCAAAACACAACTTTGCACCATCGTAAGTCTTTCGCGATTATTCCATTACGTTCACCTCGTACAATTCAGGCGAAATATCCTTAACAGTAAATGGGTACGAGCGGTTTCGGAGTAAAACTAGAGAGTGAAGGGGTTCACATTTGTATGCAAACGTTATCGTCAAAACCTCAAATTTGGTTATTTCACGTCGTAATGCAGAGTAACAGAAAAAAATTTGCTAAAGTGCGTGCCGCACGTGCAACACGATTAATTGTTTTTCCTCTTTTAGCCAATGTTATTATTGTTCAGTTATGACGTTCTCGTTGCCTTGCGTTGTTGTTTCATTAACACTCCTTGTTGAAGAAAAAGAGATGTGACCGCTTTTCGCCTTGCTACAAAGCAAGAAGCACGCGATGTTAAACGCAAGTGCAGTTTGCGAAATTAAACAGTTGTGTTGCAGCATTTAGTACATTACTTTGCCGATCTCGCAAAAGGAACAACGCACAAAAATCCAAAGAAGCATAAGTATAAGAGGGTGGATTTTTAATCGGAGATAAAAACGACGATGACTAAGAGAATGACAACGCCACAAAACAGTAATATCATTGGTTAAAAGAGGAAAAAATAATCGTGCTGCACGTCATTTTTTTTTTGTCTGTTTTTTTGTTTTGCGCGTGCAGCACGCATTTCAGCACATATTTTTGTAATAGGCCATTTCCGAGTTCTTGCCTGACTCCTCTTCAAAGCGAGGCTAAGTGCGAAGTTTTTGTTATGAAAAGTAGTAGCCATTCTTATGTAAAGTAGAACTAATTACCATCACAAAACCTTCGCACTTAGACTCGCTTTGAATAGGAGGTAGACATGAACTCGGAAATGCCCTATTTCAATACATACCTTTAGGACGCCAACTCTATTCGCTTTTTTCACCAATCCCATGATACATTTCATTTTGGGGGGTTATTGGCATTAAAACAATGGATATCCAGCTCACTGAAGCATGATACAGTCCCAAGAGTAACTAACTTGTATTGTTTTTATGTAAAGACCCCCCCCAAAAAACCTATTGCATTATGAGATGGTGAAAATAGTCAATTGAGTTTTACGTCATGGTCCATTGTTTCTTTTGTTCGTTCATTGTGTCCATTGTTTTCTGCACCGGTCCCGAGAGTCGTTCCGAGAGCTTCGTGGCGCATGTGAAATATGAGGTTTTTTACGACGTCAGCGTACTGATATGAACCTCGGCTTTCATTTTGTCTTTTAAATCTAAAACCGCTCGTATCCAATTCATTTTTAGGATACTTCGCGCATGCATATTCAGTATAGGACATGGAAAAGACAGATCAATCGCGAAAAGGCCTAGCGAAACTGACTTACAATAGTGCAACGTTACAGGGCGTTTTCACGTGACGTCACGGCGGCCATGTTGGTGGTCCAAAACAAAGGAATGGCGGCCATGATGGTGTACCAAACTTATCCTCCGGGAATTAAACTCTATTTTTATGCAAATACTTTCTTTTGTCTCAGTAATCCAATCACGTGAGTGAAAACGCTTTATGTTCGGATGAAGTGATGTTTTCGTCGATGTCGCCGTCTTACAACTTAAAGTCCATATATTCTTTGCCTCAATTCCGTTTGTAAAAATGCGTTTCGATTCGCCACGCTGCAATGGAACAATCACGAAGTCCTTTCAAACGTACGAGAATGTAGTTATAATTTTTTCTTTGTACCGGATCAGTGCCTGCAGTGCTACAAACATGGCCGCCGACTGTGACGTTTGTCAAAACAATAGTCAAACCAGTAGCTCTTAAACATGACTAGGATCATACATATCGGATTTCTTTTTCAGCCTGATGAACGCTCAACTACAGATATGAAAAAAACTTTGCCGTTTTTATTGATTGTGGTCACTCTTTTCCTCAAGCAACGTGGTGAGTAATTAAATTGATCCAAATAATTTCATAATTTTGTAAGACGTTGGCCTCACCGAGTAACATAGAATAGCGGTATTCAAACTAACGACTTCCTCGTAAGGTTGCCTATAGTTGGTCTTTTTAAAGCGGGTTTTCTCTAGCGACACATGCGTAAGCCTAAGCAATAGCTCTTGGGCCTGATTGGTCAGAAGCCTGATACACCTATCAAACCCACCCGAGCCTGCAGACCATAAATCGGAAAGAATGCCTTGCCATAAAAATTCGATTATGATATATTGTCATAATCTTGACTTTAATCAGTCCTTTCTCGCTTTCGTCCTGACAACAACGTGAAATGACCAAATTTGGCGTTATTTGGAGGACACGAGAACCTGACGATATATTTTCAATTTTTCGTCTCTGAACATCCACACTGTTCACATCAGTTTTAGTCCTGGATTGATTAAACACACTTTCTATGCCGAAACACTTGGAGTAATTGCAAACTTAGAGCAGTTTTCAATTGAGTGTCGTAAAACCAAAACCAAAGTAATTATTTTGGCCAATCAAGAAGGTCGGAGATAAAACTAATCAAAACTCCAAGTAATTACTCGTAGCCGACACAAAGCGCGGGAAAATGTGCACGCGCGAGCCACGATTGGTTTTGGTTTCACTTCTGATTGGTTGAAAAAATGGCGCGGGAACTTTGAACCAATCACTGAGTGAAGTAATCATAAACCAAAGTAATTCACTAATAACAGGGAATAATACATTTAGACAACGCTGTCGTAGCCGTCGCCGTCGTCGTGCTTGCGTAAAAATGGACTTTAAGGACGTTCGCGCGAAAATTTTCTAACATTGATTTTTTTCTGCAAATTTTACCATTGCAAGATGATGAGTTTGTGATGTCAGAAATGTAAAACAAATGGGGGGTCACCGACTTCGTTTTGGAGAGAACATTTCCGGAAGAACACCCTAAATCTGAAAAAATCCAGCTTCTTTAGCGAATAAGGCCACAGTGTCTGTAAGCCCAAAAATATTGCAATTACATCTTTGAAGTGAAATGTTCTCTACCAAACTTTGTACTGGACCCATCAAGTGAATTAAGTTAACTGTTGAGGTTCCTTAAAGAACAATTTCGCATTCAGCGACATAGTTTCATGCGCCTTGCAGCCGCAAGATGGCAGATTCCATGTCCCGAGGACAGAAAACTTGAATTTTTTTTAACTTCCCACCTTGATTTTTTGTTCATTTTTGGACAATGTGGAGATAATTGTAAATAAAATCTGTTTCTGAAAAGAAAAGTAGGGGTCACCGAACATCCAAGATCGTTAAATCCAAGCAAAGCTATAACAATGGCCATCTGCCCTATCATTTTTCATTTTAGCACTTAGCGCGCGCGCTCGATGCACGACGTGGCATGTGAATTTGCGTGCGCTGTAAGGATGCACGTGCGGCGTGCATTTGAGCACATATTTTTGCGGCACTCTGCATAACAACGACGTGAAATCATCAAATTTGAGGTTTTCACGACAACGCGAGTGTACAAATGTGAATCGTTCATTCTCCATTTTTCTGTTAAACCGTTCGAACTAATTTATTCTTAGGATACTTCGCCCACATTGTACGATATGAACGAAAGGGACTTATCGTGGAAAGCTTACGATAGTGGAAAGTTATATCTTGAGGTGACGTTTTCGTCGCCGTCACCGTCGTAGAGCTCAGTTCCTAAAACGGCCAGTATTAAATGCAGACTGCAGACTGCAGACTGGGTCTAAAATGCAGACTACGGTACAAAATAGAAACACCTTAAATAACAATGACCACAACCAGGTTTTCTGAGCCCGCGAGACTGAGCACCCCCAGCAAACCATTGTTTTAACGAAAACCGCTGGTCATCAACCTGGTTCTGGTCATTGCTGTCAAAGGTCTTCGTACAAAATAGGCATCGACCCAGGCCTAAGCCTGATGCTGTTGGGGACAAACCTGATCAAATTCTCACTCTTGGTTAATGGACTCTTGCGCGCTTATAGCCAAAGGATATAATGATAATGATGATGATGTGCACTGAGTTAAGTGTAATTTTTACTTTTCATACTTTAGCCATCGATGCATCTCCACAGTCAGGCATTAATCAGTTTTGTACACAGAGCGAAATGTTCGATGTGTGCGGAGAGAACATGCAATGTGAGAAAATCGGGGAGATTGCTCTGTGCAAATGTAACCCCGGCTATGCCCCCTTTGGAAGGCTTTGTAAAGGTTTGATATTATTTTGATGTTAAAAAGTGCAGTTTGCTTTAATGTCATAAACTCATCCTCTTCCATGTTCTCAAATGGTTTGAACCAAGGAGTCATATCATAACTATGGGTGAGTTCGATTGAACCCATTCCGGAATAAGAATACGTACAGTGTTTATTTAAAACGGTATGTCTGGCGTTTTGAAGCAACAAGAATAGTGAAAATATGTTTAAAATAACATTTTAGCATCTAAAAATGAAGGATTTCTAACTTCTATTCTATGTATTCCTATTCCGGAATACGATCAATCGAACTCACCTTAAATCAAGTACGATCATCCGGGTGAGTGTAGCCCTGAGATGACCTAATACAGTCTTCACGGCCAGTAAATGGTATCTACGTAGGTTTAACATTTGACCAATTCGACCAATAATATCACGACTTAGTTGACCGATCACATCAACGACCAGAGTGTTCATACTATCATTGAAATGCGAGTGCTACAGTGTAATGCAAATACAATACACAACCCCTGAGGTAGTTGATTTGCTTTTCTGACGCTGATGGAGACAAATCTGATACCTGAGGTTCTTACTCTCGGGTAATGGACCCTTGCCATAGCTCTCCTCTCTCCTATACGGGGAGCTTTGTTTCCATTTTAGCCTCCCGGTAAAAGTCTTATTTTGCCAAGAATGAATTAAATAAGAGTGTTTTTATGGCATGGGTGGGCTCCCCAGCATAGTCACAAATGAGTCTATTTTTTTAGAATACCCGTTCCCACGAAAATCAGTTGTCATGGCCCTGAAAAAACATGGCAGAAGCAGTCACGCATGACATGGCTACTTCTGATTGGTTAAAATTGGCGGCCCTTTGTTTCGTGCGCAAAGTGCATCTAAAACTAAATCTATTTGTGACTGTGCTGGGGCAAGACCGCAAAGTGATAGATCAACACTCTCATCTAATTCACTCTTGCTTTTGCATTTACATCGGCAGATATAAATGAATGTAAGCAAAAGGAAAGTCGAAAAGAATGTAAGACGATCGGGGCTATATGCAGGAATATCCCTGGATCTTATGAGTGTCGATGTGAACGAGGATTTAAGATGGGCGTGGAATACTGTGAAGGTAATTAGTATTTTTAAGAATATTTTATATTATTAAATTTTCAACCTCGGTTAATTCATTTCTCGTGCTCTGATTGGTTCACGCAATCTCGGTTATCAGCTCATATGCCTTAGTTGACCTTATATGGTAATTGATTGCGCTAAGCGTTGCTAAAGTAAAATTTTTTTGGCCAGACAGCGAAATTTCTCTCGAAATAAAGCAAAAGAAGTACGCAAAAAGGTAACCACAAGGTATTACACAACATCGCATCTTCATCAACTGATTCGATTTCGCTCGGACTTTCTCGCTTTTTTCGCTCGTATTTCGTATTTCCAAACTTTTCGAAAAACAATTATTCCATTCTCGCTTGTTGGATATGAGATCGTGCACGCGCAAGCCACGCGAGTCACTTCTAATTGGTTTAAAAAGTGGCGCGAGAACTTTGCGTCTTGTGGTCGTCTTTATACCAGACGAATTTAACAGACGCAGAAAAAATGTTTGCCCGAGTTCGTCCCAGACGAATTATGCGTCTCTAGTATAAAAACGGCCATTTCTAACAATACCAGGTGATTTGATGAGGTAATTTGGAGGACTGGGAAGAAAAATTTTTAACGCCGTATCCCACAATCGCGTTCGGTCTTAGGTGTTGTTTCCAAACTCCCTGCAGCATTTCCATCGCCAAAACTCAACAGATCATTCTGTGTCTACCACATTTCCTGTTACTGAATGAGCATTCAAGAGGACGCGACGAGCTCTAACCTCGCCTCTGCCATGTTGAATTTGAAAATAAGGCCGCGCGCGCTTGTGGGATACGGTGTTAAAGTTTTTCTCCCCAGTCCCCCGAATTACGTCACCAAATCACCTTGGTAAGGTTAGGGTAAAGATTAGCGTTATTTTAGGTCAGGGTAAATGCAGCGGTTATCTTCACTTGAGGAGCAGCATTTGGGAAACACTTTGTGACGTTAATCATCTTTATTCCGAGACACGAGTGATATTTAGCAAGGGGACACTTCGTGACGCTTATTGAAATCCTCTTGCATCTAATTACCTTGCATTGCTGAACTCTCTTTGGAGAATTTTCAGAAGATTTCATCTAAATCAAACAAGTTTCTTCAAAAGACCAATTTCGATATATTAAAATTCAGTCCTAAACAAAGACTCTGGGAAGTAAATATAAGAACTTGTATAAGTTTATTCCCCAGAGCCTGGAGATGATGCCTTTTGCTTTGAATTTCGGCGTGACGTTTACAGAGGGGAGGGGTGGGGTAAGAGCTGACCTAAAGGCCTGGCCAAACGCTCGCAACATTTCAACGCAACATCTTGCAACATTGTTGGGCACAACATGTTGCATACGTTTGGCCACCCTGTTGCGATATGTTGCAACATGCTGGATGGTGTTGGATCAAATTTGAAAACGGTCAAATGTTTCGTGCAACATTTTGGATGTTGCATGATGTTGTGCTCGTTTGGCCAGCGTTACGTTCACGCAACATTGTTGCGCTAGGGCATGCGCGTTAGGTCCACTTCTTTCGCGCCAGGGACCTGGGGCACATGAACATTGACATGCTGCGTTGAAAATGATGAAATTGGCCACCCCGTTCAACACATGTTGCAACATCATGCAACAATGTTGCAAGATGTTGCGTTGAAATGTTGCGAGCGTTTGGCCAGGCCTTAAGAGTTTGCGTACGCATCTACGCGAGCATCGAATCTAAGAATTGACTTTATTCGAAAATCATTTCAGATATCAATGAATGCAGTTACGATAAATGCGACGTGAAAGCCACTTGCGAAAACACACGGGGTTCCTTCGTCTGCAAATGTAAGGAAGGATATGCTGGTGATGGCTTCCAGTGTATTGTGGATGAAGTCTACGAGCAGGAACAGAAGATAAAGCAGATTATTATAATCGGAGTTTCAGCTGCAGGGGGGACTTTACTTATCATTCTTCTCATTGTGTGTTGTTGTTTCGTGAAACCAAAGAAAAAGAAGAACACAAAGGTCGAGACCCAACTTGGCGTCTTCGGCGGTCAAGACTGGGCCCCGCCGGAGAGTTCGGGTAGCTCGGACGACTCCGAGTAAAAACACGACAACTTTGGACTGGAAATTTTGTTCGGGGAGGGGAGGGGACGGTTTGGTTATTCACTTAACTCATTTAGTTCCCAACTCACTCAAACCTTGTCTGGATCATCGGAAATCACCATTTTTTTCGCGGTTTTGTTTGTTATTATGTATTTTATTTTATAAAATAGCTGAAGAAACTCTCTTATTATACTGAGTAATGTAGGCGGCGAAGAACATCTAAGTTCCGAGACTTCTAAATGATTAAAATGAAAGGACCTCCACACCTCAAACGTAATCGAGCAAAAAAGTAAAGTTTTGTTTGTAACAATAAAACGAACTTTGAATTGTGTAATTCTTGTTGTCAAAATCTGAACAAAAACAGACTCTGCGATTCTTCGTTGAGCCATAGTTAATGCATTGAGATGGTTATGAAACTCGACAAGTCTTTTTGTTACATGTTTTTCTCTATATTTTTGGCTTGACGGTGAAAAAAACACACGTACCTTTTTTTAGAGAAGATAACCAATCAACGTTACAGAGACTAACACATATCGTGCATTTTACCTTTCGACACACCCATCCGAAAAATTGGTTTTTGCCCTGAGCGGGACTCGAACCCACGTCTCCCTGATTACTAGTCGGCCATCAAGGCCACCACGCTGCCAACGCAGCAGATTAATGGGGCGACTTTAGCAACGTGGGGATTCCTAGGGCCCAACTTTTCTTGTGAAGAAAATCAGGTAATCAGGGAGACGTGGGTTCGAGTCCCACTCAGGGCAAAAACCAATTTTTCGGATGGGTGTGTCGAAAGGTAAAATGCACGATATGTGTTAGTCTCTGTAACGTAGTCTATACCTTTCATTGCCTCGAAATCTCTCACTTATAACCAATCAAATCTTTCGATTAATTATGCGTAACTAATCTGCGAACCCGTGCGAAGCGAAAACAAAAGATTGTGCACTGTCACGGTCAATTCAACATCGATTGCGACAACATTGTTCTCGCTTTTGAGGGTTTAAAGGACTGATTATCAGTCCCTCGATTAAATATGATTGAACTTGTTTAATATCGATTTAATAATTGAATTTGGTATTCTTGGTTTGCATCGACGTGATGAGACGGCTATGTTGGTGTACAAAACAATTGGAAATGGCCCCACAAGCTTTGCATAATAATAGTCAAATTCCCAAAAGACATTTTAATGCATTGTTCTGAACATCAACATGGCCGCCGTGACGTCAGATGGAAACCATCGATACCACAAAAGTGAATAATGCTTTATGGGCATTCTGATTGGCTACCACAGTGACTCGGAGGTGAATAGCAAATACTGTTCACCTCTGATCAAACGGCGAAAAACAACATGGCTTCCTGTTTTGCTCTGGTTACCGAGGGGCAAAGTTTATCGAGAGACTCGGCTGATTATTCAATTGTGTGTATGCATGGTATATGCTAAAACAATTATTCACCTCGGTGTTGGTGATTAAGTCTGCTACGAGACTAGAAGGCCCATCAGGCCGGCGCTTACCTCCGGTTACTGTGGCATGAAGCGACCAGGAGTATTTCCACTTCCCCTTACTAGATGGGATGCTAGTTCTTCGCAGGGTTACCCCCAGCATTAGATTCGCCGGTACCCATTTATACACGTGGGTGGTGAGGGTAAAGTGTCTTGTCCAAGAACACAACACAATGTTCCCGGCCAGGACCTGAACCCAGACCACTCGATCAGGAGTCGACCGCACCATCCACGAGGCCACTGCGCCTCCCGTCCGCGTTGGTGATAGTGTTTACCTCCATTTTGTGGAATAAATGTGAATTAAGAAGACCTGAGACCTGGAATGAACCGTGATCGGGGATACTTACCATTTTTTGGAAAATTCCGGCTGGAGTGGCCATTCCATGAAAGCGATTTTCCAAGTATATCAACAAACCGGACAAAATGCACGTACCATGTATTGTTTCACTTCCCTCATCACTCGATTTTACACGGAAAAGGGCCTGGAAACGGAAAAATCGTTGTAATGATACAGGAGTACATCTGGAGGTACTCCAGACGAATTTAGTTTTCCGGAAATGACTGTTCCATTTGACATTTAACCAAAATTTCCGGGATTTTTAGCTGAATGGTACGCACCCCAGGACTATCACCACCTTTGCAGCCTCGTCAAAAAGAGTTTGCAAATCCCAGTAACCATCACTAAGGAGTGAATCTGGATGGGTTTAGAAAGCTTGGAGGAACTTTCGAGACGTGTGTTCGGGAAGATATTTCTCTTTTATATTGTGTCCCACCGACAAAATCTACAAAAGATTCGTTATTTGGTAGAGACCTTAAGCAAAAGCGTCGTCGATGAGAACGAAAACACCTGGAAACAACGGCACCTGTTAGCCTACGAGCAAGCTTTCTCGAGGGGGTGGGGGGAGGGTGGGGGGAGAACCCTTTGCCCTTTTACTTCACTCACTCCTATCCCCTCGAGAGAGCTTGCTCGCAGGCTACGCAAGCGCACTTTACAGTTTTGGTATATTTGTCATTTTTTAGTGGTGAACGTCATGAAATGGCCATGCATATTTTAGTTACAGAGATCATGTTAGAACTCAACCATAATTTTTTCACTTTTCTCTCTAACTTTCTTTTTCTTGTTGCTGTTGTTGTTGTTGTTGTTGTTGTTGTTCTTCTTCTTCTTCTTCTTATTATTATTATTATTATTGTTATTATTATTATTATTATTATTATTATTATTATAAGGAAAGGAAAGGAAAGGAACTTTATTTAAGTGTCTAGTCGTTCTAGCGCTGGAGCGCTAATTGGGGACACTGTAAACTGAAATGAACAATGAAAGTAAATCAAGTCAAATTATTATTATTATTATTATTATTATTATTATTATTATTATTATTGTCAGGTTAGTTTTAGAGGTTTTTTAGGTGACGACGATCTCGTTCAGGTCGATGTTTTGCGTAAGTATGGATGAAGGCAAATTAACGGTCCCCAGGGGAAAAAAGACAAAATACCTTAGGGAACAAGAAGAAAACATAAACCATTTTAGGGATCAAAAAGCTGATAACATTCGGGAACGAGGGAGCGCAAGCAAATTTCAAAAGGAATAAGGAGCCCACACTCCAGATTGAGACCTCTTGGCCAGCATCCAAATGACAGACATCTCAACGGATTCTTCACCGGTTTTAAAAAAGGACTGGAGCGAGGAACCTGTCAAAACTGACGCCCGCGGTGCCACCTTGTTGGGACCATTTTCGCGCTAAAGCTTCGCATAGATAGCGACGTTAGAATTTATAGAAAGTCGTTTTTACAACATTGCCACACTGCTTTTTTGATGATGAATGTAAATACTCGGAAAAAAAACCCGGCTTCTCCTTAGCAGGAATCGAGTTGCCGTGTGTGCACTACGAACATTCTCGTCCCCAGAGTTCTCCCCTTCTATTCACCGTGTACTAAACGAGCAGGAATCTGGGTACGATTTGCGACCACAAAGCTTCTTGGGATCGTTTGGAGGGACAGCACGAAGGTAGACAACAATACTCTTCGTTTGCCCCTCAAAAATTTAACGTAAGGTTTTTTATTTTCTCTTGGGACCATTGAAAATCCCAAAAGAAAGTGGAGACAATGCCAATGCAAAACAAAGAGTATTATGGTATTCAAAATAGCCAATAGACCAATCTCGATATATTAAAATTCAGTCCTTAACAAAAGGCATCATCTTGAGGCTCTGGGGAATAAATACAAGGATTTGTAGGAGTTTATTCCCCAGAGCCTCGAGATGACGACTTTTGTTTGGGACTGGATTTTCATAATACAATGTATATCGAACGTGGGCTATTGAATCCTTTGGGGATGATTCTCCCACGCAACGTCAAAATCATGAACGCCTGCGCAAACACGCCGAAAGTGCGGTTTGGTATAAATAATGAGTATTATAATCGATGAACATTGCCAAGTCCTGTGGCGGCTTCTCTATAAGTGGCTTTTCCGGTCAATGAGGCTTGGTAGGAATGAACCCTGTACAATCCGAGTAAAATAGATACGATGTCAAAAGTCGCTCTGCGATGGAATACGGTCCATCAGTTTTCGTTAGTTTGTACTATTAAGACAGCCAACCACCCTTTTTGATGACTGAAAACCCTTTGTGTTCTCAAGATAGAGAGGAATTTGTGATACCCGTAAAAGGCCCGGAAAGTTGCGGGAAACGGACCCAGCTTTCTGTTCCGAAATATTTTGGGCCTTTTTCCCCTGTCATAATTCCCTTAAAATCTCAAGAACGGAGAGATTTTATATCATTTTGCTTTTTGTTATCTTGAAAACAAGTTAAAAGACCGGTTTATGAAAACAGCGTAAGGCAGTTTCGTAAATGGCTTTTCGGATCCAAAAAGTTATCGGGACAGTTCGGGAAACGAGCCCCTCAACCGGCGTGCCCACAGCGCAAACTCACTGTCTTTATTTACATCACACGATCACATCACACTGAATACAAAAAGACTGTAAAGGACTCGGGGTGGGGTGGGGTGGGGTGGAGAGTAAATTTGCTAGACACGCATTAGTTGCAGTTTTATTACACAAGTACAATGTTCTATTTTTGCTTATACTTTTCAGACTGAGAAACCCTTTAGAGAACTACATACGTGGAAGTTTGAAATAATTCTTTAGATAAAAACATCATTGATGCTAGTGATGCGAAAAAGGAGAAAAAAGTGCAGTTGTAGTTCAATTTCCTAGAACGTTCTCATCTAAGTGAAGAGGAATGCAACTAAATTTAAAGTGAAGTTGTGTAAAAGTTCATAGTCCTCTTTTTTGTAATATACTACATTGGAGCCCTTATGGGGCACCAATTGTACACAAAGATATTTGTCTAACACTGGCCTTCTACTGGGCAATAACATTGCAATACTGGTCCATCATTGCTCCAAAAAGCCATCCTACATGCACCCTTTTATTTGCCAAAAGGGTTCTAACATTAGACCACCAATGATGCTCACTGCACTCATCACTAGCCATTTCCCATTTGATTACCTAATTCCAGCCAGCACTGATGTCTCACAGCTGCTCCACTCATCCACAATAATCCAACATTGGTCTATAGTTGCACTGTATAATTATCAAAGTGGCAAATACCATGGTACTGTGGCTTACCACATACAAATTTTGATTTTGCTAAGACAGTTGTTTTACAAAAATTTGATCATAAGAAAATGTTTTGGACAGACTTCACTACCAGGACTATGAATAGGCAAAGATTCCTTTGCCTCCATAATTTTGCGGGCTAAAAGATTCCTTACTCCAAATAAACAGCTATAGAGTGTTTTCATGTGACGTCACAGCAGCCATATTAGTGTTCCCAAACAATTGAATGGCGGCCATGTTGGTGTATCCAACTAATTTTCTTTTGTTTCGGTGGAAAAACAAGGTTAATGATCACGTGAGTGAAAACACTCTATAGGCTTGACATCTGTACTTTTTAAGGCCCAACTGAAGATTGCAATAATAATTAGTCCAAGTTTTCCTAAAATAATTGTTGTAAAGTACATTACTCAGCCCCTGATAGATTGGATCAAAACCAGCAAGAATTTCTTACAGCATATGAAAATAAAACCTTCACAAAAAGCTCTTAAACCAGCCTTCATGTTCCAACAATGTCTGGCAACATGACATTGCTCGAACATTTTTTGTAAAATTTTTAAAGAGGTTTTTTTTTCTGCAAAAAATTTTGGCCATGCATTTTGTTGTATATAGCAATGCTGCACTTTTGCCAGAGCTTCTTTATCTTATAAATGGAACTATCACACCTAATTGATAACAATCTTCAGATTTGGCCCAGAGTACTTTTTAAAGTCACTTCAAGATACATGTATTTTTTGCTTCTGTATGGAAGCCAGGCCAAGTCTTTCTACTTTGTATCTTTTCTTGTGGGGCATATTTACATGAAACAAACTAAATGAACACAAGATCACACGCTTATCAGAGAAAGCTACCATGTAAATCAAAGGGGAATTTCCCTACCAAAATGATAAATAGAAGATATTACATGGACACGCGGAGATACGAAATTTCTCTTGAGTGTTGACAAATACTTCACTTGTTCCGTGTGCTCACTCGTGAAATATTCAACACTTTAAGAGAAATTTCGTATCTTCACGTGGCAATGTAATATTTTATTTATTATATAAACACCACTGAAATACTACGAAAGGCATCAAAAGGCAAAAGTTTTATATGAAACCATAGCAACAGTGATCTTTTCATGTGTGAAAACATGTTTTTGCATGAAAGCTCGCTTGGTATTTCACTGGTGTTTATATCATAAGGATGCTTATCATTTTAAAGGGAAGTGAAAAAAAGGCAAACAGTTCCGAAGTTGGCCTCCTTGAATGGGTAAATTTAGAACAATTGAAAAGCATCCCTCTCACAGTAACGAGACCATAAAGTTTTTCAGGGGAAGCCTTCTGATGCACACCATTTTCTTTAGCTTAGTTGTGCATGATGATTTTCTCTAATGGTACTTTCGTGGTGCAGGAAATTTATTCATGCTTAACTGTCCAGCCCTCTTAAACTAACCCAACGACTCCTTTGAGTGAGACTTAAAATGGGAGTCTACTCTGTATAACACCAGAAAATTATCCTTGTCAATGAGGGACGGGGGGTGTGGGGGGAGGGGGGGAGGCGGGGGGGTAAGGGGGAGAGGTTTCAGGAGTCAATGGGTTAACGACCTCTACATCCACTAAAAAAAACTATGTCCCCTTTAACCAGTTGATTCCTAGAAGTGAGAATCATAAATAGACTTTACTCTGTCTAACGCCACATAATTTTACTCGTCAATGGTTGGAGGCGGGGTTCTTGAGTCAATGGGTTAAATGATCACTCCTCTGGCATATCATTTTAGTCCAAACATTTTAATCTTATTGGCTCTTCCTTTTCTAAACCATTAAGTCATCATGAAGTATCACAATATACAGAGCCAATTTTATCACTTGATATTGGTTGAAAGTGACCAAGTGCACTGTAACTGGATTGAGATTATTATCCAATCCAACTGGATTGAGATTTAAATCCAGTCCAAGGAGTGTGCCCAAATACCCAAGTGCAGAGAAAGAGAGAAAATATTACAGTGAGCCTTATTATTACTACTATTATTAACCCTCTAAATTGAACTGGAATCAACTTCATCTCTGCACGATTAGTACCCGTCATTGGCTTGGCCTCAGAGTAGGAAGAATTGTGCTGACTTAAAGTTGTATCCAGTTCACTGACAGTTTTGTAAAGTTATCCCCACACCACACTCCATGTCATTTCACTACAAACTGAATGAAGTGTACTCACGACTCAAGAAATCTCACAGCACTATAGAATTGCTTCAGGAATGTAATGGCAGGGCTAAAAAATATTACTTTATCCCATGAATACTGCCCAAAATTACTTTCCCTGAATACCGATGAAAAAGTAAAATAACAGTTCCGCACAGGAAAAGGTCTAGTAAGCTACTTGATGGTTGCAACAAAGGCTGCAAACATGGTTGTCATAGGTTGACCTTGCTAATGTGATGTCGTCCACAGAATTCTAATTGCACATATCTGATTTACACTGGAGCATTCAAATGAGAATAGATCAAGAAGAGAAAATTATTTACAACAGCCACCCTGGTGAGATTCACTAGTCTCCCTGAGGTCGACTCCTCTCTGTTGTCGGTTGGCCGCTGGACCAGGGGCTGTAGTGTCGCTCTTGGGAAGTTTCTTCGCTGTAAATTTAAAATAAGATGGCTAATTAGGAAATGTTCCATTAAAGCATGTTATATATAAAGTATTAAGGCCCAAGGAATAGTACATATGATAGCATTTAAAGGTAATTACAAGTTAGACATATATCTTTGGCATACATCTACACTGTAATCAAGGGCATTAATTTTCTAACCATACATGTAAGTGGTAATTGCTAACCTATTGCCAAGAATATATCATTCACATTCATAGCTGTTTTTGCCGACGTCTCCATAAACAACAGGGCATTGTCTTCTGCATAAGATTGAGCGTCCTAATTAAAAAAAGGTACAAAATTAAGGCATAAACGGATGACTCATCTAATCAGTTAAACATAAATCAGCAATCCATGTACATGTACCAACATTGCACTTGTATAATAATGAAACCTGCAACTCATGCCCTTGGTCTGTCCCCTTGGACAGACAAACATCCTTTGACTGCTTCCAATAATTTGAAATCTCTGTTCAATCTACAAGTTTTTTTTTGTCCGGTTTGTAGTTTCTAAAGACAGGTTAGAGATCTGTTTAATGATTTCTTATCAAAGCTCAAATCTGAAGCTTCAAATCCTTCTCTGACATCTGACAGGATTCATCATTATGTTATTACAATAATGTTCCCTTGTTCTAGTTGGATTTGCAGTGTTTCCATAATGTTTATTTGAACTGTTTTCCTCCATCAAACAACGAGACACAAACTTTAAGCTTTACCTTTCTTCGCTCCTAAGCACAGCACTTACACAATGTAGCTTTGACTCTGAATTGAGCCAGATGATTTTACTAAGGGTTAAACACCACGGTGACCATATTCATTGCTTTTTGCTTTTCTTTACCAGTGCACAAACCAATACCTTAGAGTTTTAGACAATGCGACATGTATGTACAAGTGTTATCACATCCACGCAGGGATGCGGCAGTACCGGCACTCTCCTCTTTTTGGTAGGGGAAAACAAGTAACTTCAAAGACCAAACTCAAACAAAACACAACTCTTAAAATACCTCATATTCAACCATTCTCTTGCTCGAAAGATCTGCTTTATTCCCAGCCAATGCAATGACAATATTTGGACTGGCCTGTCGCTGGAGCTCTTTGATCCAATTCTTTGCTCTCCCAAAGGTTTCTTGGCTTGTTATGTCATACACAACAATAGCAGCTTGTGCCCCACGGTAGTACATTGGAGCTAAGCTGTGATAACGTTCCTGGCCAGCAGTATCCCATATCTCAAACTTGACTGTTGTATCGTCTAAACACACTGTTTGTGTCAGAAAGGCGGCTAAAGACAGAAGGATTAAACAATATGTGTAGCAATCATCATCATTTTCCAGGGTTATAAAATGTGTCGGCCACCAGGGCTTAGTAACATCTACTTTATTGTATTACACAAATTATCTTCTCGACAATCCCCATGCAATGTGACTTGTATTCCAAACAGAATGGAAACCCTACATGTATGTAGTGTGTTGAAAGTACATGTCATGTCCTTAGTGGCATCACGATTTGACGATTTTTCAGCTAAATGCAATTACAACCAATTTCCTACATCCCTGAATTTATGTAAGGACATTTCAAAAATATTTTAGCTTAACACGAAATATTTAAGGTGTCTTTTACGAAGCTCTCCCAATAATAATCAGTGTTTACGTCAAAGAAGCAAAGTAGGCTGAAAGGACTCACGATGGAATAGAAATAACACAATGCCACATAAAGCAAAAATATGGCCGCAATGAATTAAAAAGTGGTACAAGAAAGCGTACATGTATGCAATCGCCAATGTCAACAAACACATACGCATCATATAGTACATGTGTATGGTACACGTATGCAAAGTTCCCTTAGCTTTGAGTTGCACTGCAATTGATAGTTCAGTGGGGTAAACAATCTTGCAAGTCATGCTTTCACATGTTATGCCGAAAATACAAACTATAGATCTACACTTCATAAAGAAACAAATAAATAGATAATTAAATAATTTACAAATATAATTGCAGATATGTATGTGCACAGTAAAAATCCCCAGGGGTATTCAAATGCTAATTTGGCAAAAAAGGAAATCCAGACCTCCAATTGTGCTTTCCTGGTATTCATGAAACTGCCCCTTGACAAACCTAAGAACCAAACTTGACTTGCCTACTGCAGATTCACCTAAAATAAAAACAAGATTCTATGAAGATCTATCTGTATTAAAATAATAATTATTAATCTTACTCGGATTGTGACTAAGTTTATTACATCCTTTATATCAAGTGTGCAATGTAAAACAACAAAACAATAATCCTGCCTCTGGTTCACATACATACATGTACACAGCACACAGTGGTTTCAGTAAGTACCAACAGCCACCAGAAAGTTTCAACAACTTCACTCACTATAGTCTGCTATTTAACCAATCACATGCAGACGTTATAACAAGGATCATCATTAGATAAGAAGGCTAAGGCTTCTGCTTACTGCAAAGATTCAGTTTTGCATTTGACAAGAAGTGAAAGACGTTTACAGCAGAATCACTAAGTAATAGAATACAATCTAGTCCTTGAGAATGCTACAGTCGTTCTTCTCTTAAAGATAAAAATATATGTGCAGCTCTAATGCTCGGTATTTGATTTGCTGTAACCACTCATCTGACTCCATCCCTTGTAACTTCAGTCTTACATGTAGGAGTCATAAAGTGACACAACATGCACATAGCTTCATCTAACTGTTTTGATAGCGTACATGTATAATGCTCACCTAAAAGAACCAGCTTGAATTGACAAATCTTTCCCTGCACAGCTCCATTGGGGCGTTGTGCTGTTCCCCGTGCCGCCATTAAGACACTTTTCAAAAGATCAGACCAATTATTCAAGATCAAAGGTACTGTATATTATGATATTCCAGTTTCAGGTTTTGCAGAACTGAAAAAGGCACCTGACAATTAATTCAAATTAATAAATAGTCATCCAGTCATTCAAAATAACTGTTGCGTACAATGTACATTGGACCCAATAAATTTTCACTGGTTTCAGGAGTCACTTTGCATGACCGCATTCAGGAGTCAATGGGTTAACTTTCTCCTTCAAAGTTGCTGCTTTAGAGACTCCCAAAAAAGTGGACAAACTTGTTGTAAGTTCATCTACCACCATACGAGGAGGAACGGGATTAACACCAGGTGGAAACCACAAATTGATTTCCAATGTGATAAAATGTAGGTCTTTGAAAACAGCAATGCAAAGTCGTTGTACACTTGGAACAATTTTAGAGAATAAGTTGAGTAGAAAAGTTTGTTGACACAGTGCCTAGAACTGACAGGTGTGTACATTGTACTTCAAGGCAAAACGGATTTTGAGTAGACTGTAAAAAAAAAAAACATATCCAGAGCACAACCTCTCAGAGTAGAATGGAGAACCAATTAACTCAACCCACATAGGATGCCAAGTAAACCACAGACACGTAACTGGTACACTAACCCTAAATGAACAGTACTGCTCAAAAGTAACTTACCCCCCTTTGCACAATATGAAATTCACATCATGCACTACAGGGATAATATCGTGTGCAATGTTGAAAAATCTGCAAGTATAGTGGCATGACGCACTTGTCATCTTAACTGACCTTTGTTAAGTAAATTAACTGTGGAAAGCATTTTGTAAAAGGTGCATTTTTGAAGAAAACATGCCTACAGAAAATTAACATTTTAACTATAAAGCATATTACAATGTTTACAAAACTTTGTTCACCGACTGATAGGTGTTTAAAAAAGGAAAAGAAACAAACTGTGAATCATAGGTGTCTTTGCCACATAAATCAAAATGCATCAATCCTGTTCCATTTCAAGAACTAAAATATTTCCAGTTGTACAAGTAACATCATTACTTAGATTGTTAATAAATTCCATGAAAATAATAATTTATTTTGATAAATTACATGTATAAGAGAACTTGAGACCCCTATATTAGTACAGCATTAACAGGAAATGCACAACTTTGAGGTAAAATGACAAAGCAAAATAATAATTATTGATGTAAACATAACTAAGAATACTAATTACAAAACTATGATTAAAATAAAATTATGAGTTTAAATTAATGTAAATATTTCAAAAGTTCAGGCATCTGTATCAAAACAATCATTAAAATACTCCTTTGAAATGTTTGGTTGTAAGTGAGCTCAAAATAGACAAATTTAATGCTTTTCAAAATTCACCAGGCCTAGGAAAGATTTGTTAAAGGCAGCAATTTGAGCACGAAAATATAACGATGGAAGTGTTATTACGAAATTGAATTGTGCAAGATTGTTCAAAGTACAATTTTAATCCGTTCAAATTTTTTGACAAAATGGCACTAAAAGAAATTAGTTAGTTTGCCTGAGTCCTTATGTAAATTAAAATCCACAAGGAACAAAACAACATCATCTATTTGGGCGTATTGAGCAGTGGAACAATGAAGAATCAAGTTTACAAGCTTGCAGCTTTCAGTCGACTGGAATTGAATTGTTCGCAAGATTCACTGAAACGAAAATTGCAAGTCTAATTAAACGTCGATATAAGAATTTTTCTCTCAGTTGCTGCGCATTCTTTGCTACAAAGACTTTCCATTTTGATGTATAAATCTTATAACATCGGTCTACTGATAAAATGTTTGACACGATCTTGATATAATTGTATAAAGCAGTGCAGAACAGTGCAATGAATATGATTAGAAAACTCTCTTTGTAATAGATTTAAAATTAACCATACCAATACTAGATCGAATGAAAAATACATTCGTTCGAAGGAAATTCTCAGAAACACAATAATTCATGCATGATCAAATGCAGGACGTCACAATTCTCAAACACAGAGTTTC